>NW_026068175.1:1277326-1295994 GCF_014885135.2 Alexandromys fortis | reverse complement strand
TTTTTTTTTTTTTTTTCTCTTCCAGATGTCAGTACAATGCCATCATTTTAGAGAAGCTGTTCTTGGACCTCCAGTCTGGGTCAGATGCTAAATATTTGAGCACTCCATTTACAAAGTACTTCTCTTTTGTAGAATACTAATTATAATTACTTATAATTCCAATAACTTGAGAAATTATTTCCTTAATCATTCTCACTAATAGAACATACAATTTATAGAAATCAGAGCCTTTGTCTAGCTTGATCACAGAGTATCCTTCTGGCAAAAGTAGAATGTGTCCTGATGCAGAGGATGATGGAGATGGTAACCCAGATATATTTGAATCTTGAAGCCCAAAACTTGCCTTGGCAGTTATTTTAATTTTTTTCAATAATCTGTACTTTTCCAACACATATAACTGGAAACTATAATCTAATGTATTATTGTTCTATAGAAACAGACAGTAGTAAAAAAAAAATTGTAAATTATGTTTTTTTTTTCTTTTCTAAATGGAGCACCTGTCTTGATGGCCATGAGTTTCACTAACTGTTGCTCCTGACCTTGGGATGGCTAAAGGAACCTCCTCTCTATACCAGGAACCCTCCTCAGTACCCAGTGGCCTCTCCTAGAAATTCCTGAAACATGAGCTCCTATCTACAGACACCCTCCCCAGAATGGTGTAACTGCTATGAGAAAATTAACCCTTTCCCTGACTTCTACAAAACCCACCTATCACTGCTCCATACAAGGGGTGAGACACCTGTTATTGCTGTGTTCAGGGGAGACAGAAATCTCCTCATGTAGCTAAGGGGAGTGTAGCAGTTTCTCATGCTGTTGAAAATTCCACAGAAATAAGATAATTGTGGTCTCCACCTTTAAAACCCTTCCTTTAGCCCCTTCTAAGTGGTGTGCCTTTGATTTGGCTTTAAGGCTGTTATCATGCTAGCAATGTTTAGTAAATTCAGCTAATTAAAATTTCAGTTGAGCTTCTGGTTTTTTTCCAGTGGTCTGGAACTTCATCATAATCTCAGAGAATGGGTTAGAGATTTCAGTGGCTGCTGCCATGGGGAAACTGCCTCTTCATCTGTTGGAAGCCTCGGCACAAGAGTTTGCAAGACAGATCGGTCTGTTTTTGAGAAATCATCATTTGAAAAATGTATTGTGCTTGAAAGCAGAGATTTATATGCATATGTCCTCTTTGTGTCTGCCGAAGTGTGCACACAGCTCCTAGCCCACTTGAGTCAATTCCAGAAAGTGATGCTGAGCCTGTACTCCTTCTTCTCCATATGCAAATAAGTGATCTGGAGGGCTAGGAGCAAGGACAGTGACAAAAATAAGTCTCCTAACCATCATGAAAAGGAGTAAGGGAGCTTCCAAGGCACGGTGGAAGCTGGTGTTTTGTTAGCTTCTCCTAGGGATAGGAGTTCACCCTAGATAGATAGCCTAGATAGTCTGCCAGCAAGGAGAAACTAAAGTATATTTTTATTAAAATCGAGTGAGACTATTAGCTTCATCAGACATGCTGAAAGATCATGCATGAGGGATTATTTATAGGAGCAAGTGACACCTTACAACAGATTCATGACTGCATAGTCCCACCCAACCATGTATGATGGATAACTTCATGGAAAAAGACACAAAACCCTGCTTTCAATTAACCATCTACTCCCTTTTAATCTTCAAAAATCACCTGCAGCAGTGGAAGCAGGTTAGGGGAAATCTGCAGTCTCTGTGAGGGTCTGCTGTGTTTAGCCCACCTACTAGGGAGTGTCAATAGCTCCATTATCACCACCATAGACCTGGCTTCCCCTGTATTGTTCTCTAGTTTCCATGGCTACAGGGGGCACAGTCCAAGACGACCTCTTCTGACCTGAGAAAAAAGCTCCTCACAACAGCTGGTAGAAAACAATCCATGGTATTTTTAGTCTAATGTCAAGCAGGTTAGCTGGGGGAGGAATCAGTAGGTGGGGACTTGCACCTTTAGGAAGGCAAAGATCAAATGTTTAGTTAGAATACTAAGAGCAAACCCAGGATTCAATTCCAGGGAAGACAAGCTGAGCAATGGGAAGATGAAATTCAAACCAGCAATTGAGAGGCAGGGTGTATTTCACCAAGTCTTCGAAATTATGTCGCCCTCATTCTGTGTCAGCTTGCTCCTGTTAATAGAATACTATGTCTTCCTAGTGAAAAAATAAAGCTTAACACTTAAGAGAACTAAAAAAGCTCTTTAATATGACTTTTATCAGGCTCTGGCTGATGACCAAGGAGTCATGAGAGAAAACGTTGTAACATATATTAATGTATGTGTATATACCTTATACACATATACACACACATACCTTAATCCAGGGGTTCCCAACTGTGGGTGGTGATACCCTTTGGGGGTCAAATGACCCTTTCATAGGGGTCATATATCAGATATTGTTAATCATTCATCAAGAATAAGACCACGACCACAGTTTAAAGCCAAAATTGAAACAGGTTTTAATTAAATATAGGCCAGGGGGATGGGCTTTGGTCAGGTCCATACCCAGGTTCCCAGAAAAATGTCCCAGACTCAGTTTGCAGCAGTCTAAGAAGGAAACCCACAATTAGTTGCATTTCCCATCAGTTCCAATCAGGGACAAGCAAATATCCTCACATACCTCCAGCTTGTGAACCTCCTGCCATAAGTTACCTCACACATAGATGCAGATGAATCAAACAAACTTGTTTAGGGGAGTGCAAACATGTGGCTTGTTATCTCCCATAAACAATAGCCTCTAGCATTTCAGGAATCATCTGTACTTGGGCAAGGGGCTTGCAGATCAGATGCATTTTTGTCTCATGAATCTCTTAAGTATTGTAATTAAAATGTGACTTTGACTCTCAGGATATCCTACATATCGAATATTTTCATTACCATTTATAGCAGTAGAATGGAGTGGTAACAAAAATAATTTTGTGGTTGGGGGTCACCACAACATGAGGAACTGTATTAAAGGGTCACAGCATTAGGAAGGTTGAGAACATTTACCCTGTGCTTATATCGCCTCCATATGCTATCATCTTAAACTCCTTCTCAGGTTCCAGCTCTAAGTTTCACTTTGAACAGTTTAAACAGAGACAGGAGACTGCAAGTCTAGCCAGTTGCACAGAGCTGGGATTTACATAACAAAAATATTCCCAGAATTTTTCCTAAGCACACCAATGTTGTTCTTTTCAATAATTGTTACTGGGGGTTGTCTTGCCCACCTGGCAGAATTATGCTTTCTTTGATAAAAGTGTGGGAGGCAGGGAAATCAATGGTGGTTGTGACCCAGTGCTGCCCTCATGGGCTACTTTAGAGGCATATCCTTAGACTTAGACCATATGAGATGGGTTAGACATCAGGGTCATCTCCTCTTGCTGTGGCTTGGAGCCTAACTGAAGGTCAATCTTAGTGAATAAGCATTAGCAGAAAATTCCTCAGCAAATTTGAACTTCAATTAAGGCACAAAATCATCTTCTGGACAGTTGGTAACAAGCCCAGTTAGTGTCCAGGCTTATTGGAAGTAGTATTCTACTTTCGGTAAGTTAATATTTACAAAGCAAGTTTATGAGTAAATCCTTCATAGCATCAATTATATTACTTCAAGTTTTCCCTGCATCATTTAGACACCAAATCACATTGACAATGAAGGCTCTAAACCTACAGAGGCACAGATGCAGAAGACCTGGTGTAAAAGACATCAAAAGAGCAGAAGATACTTCCATTCATTCACTCATTCATACATTCATTTTTTTTGATGTGTATATGTGCTTACCTGTGTGTGCAAATGTGAACAGTTGCCAGATGGTTACCTTGAATTCTTCTTTTGCTTTCACCTTAATTTTTGAGACAGGCTCTTCCACTGATCCTGGATCTTACTAATTCAGTTATGCTGCCTGGCCAGTCAGCTTCAAGAATCCTTTGACTCTTGTCCCCAGGGCTGTGGTTACAGATGCACACTGCCACACTTCCTTAAAAATGGAAATTAGGGATAGAAACCAGAGTCTTCATACTTGTGAACCAAATGCTTTCTCCACTGTGGTGTTTCTCATCATTCATATTCATTCATTCACTCACTCATTCATTCATTCAGTATAGCAAATATTCCATGCAATACTTACTAATATGCCATAAGAAAACACTACAGACTGAAATGCTTAACCCATGGAAGTTTTCTTGCATTTCTAGAGGAGAGAATTGTGGGTCAAAGTTCCGAAAGACTAAGCCAATGTTGAGGCTCATTCCTTGGTCTGTCAGTAGCTGCTTTATAAATATGTCCTTTTGACGTTTCTCCCTCTTCTTCATTAGTTATATCCTTATCTAATAACCATATTTAGGCTTAAAGGACCTCTAACCAAATATAGTCTCACTGAGAGAGATGACTTCAATATGCAAATGTGAGTTATAGGACACATAGTCTATAACATTCCACACCAGTGAAAATTTCCCTTATGTGTTATCTGTGATGGACATCTTCCCCTCGATACCCTACAGTAGACCTTTACAATGGGTCTACAAATCAATCACCTGAAGCATTATCAAACAATTTAGAAAGAAGTTACAAGTGTTTGAGGCTGGATAGATGGATCAGTCAGTGAAGTGGCTGCTTCTTTAGCATGAAGACCTGATTTCTATCATCTTCACTCAAAAAGTCAAGTAGGCAGCATTTCCTATAATCCCAGCACTGGGAAGAAGATGGCCAAGGATTCCCGCTCTCTTACGCAGCCAATAATTTTTATCTTCCTTGAAAGACCACATCTCAAAAGTGAGATAGAACTCAATTGAAGAGTGGCACCAGACATTGGCCTCTGGCTTCCAAACACCCATGCACACACACATGGATGTTCACGCATGCCTACACAAACACACACATACAGGCAGACTGGAAGGAGGGAGACCACATAGGGACAATATGATACTAAGAACTGGGAAAGGTGAGTCATGGTCAGGTAGGAGTTCCTGAAATAGCTTCGCAGCATGCTTATAATGAATGGGACATGAATGGATGCCCTGCCTGTTTTTAACAAAATTGTATTAGAGGGAGTACCAGAAAAAAAATGAGGGATAGTCAGCCAGCTGATCTGCGTGGTGTAAAAAGATGATATGTATAATAAAATAGAGATCATTTTTTCCTAATAATACAAAGATTGAATTTCAGTAGGCTAGCCAATAGCAGCACACTAGGCATAAAGACTTAGTGATTCCTTTTGGATGTAAGAATCTGCTGTGGGAACACAGGAGTGATGGAAAAGGACTGAATGGATAGGACAATTTTAGCCCACATTGTATAATAGTTTAAGAGGTTGATCGATACTATACTTTACTTGGCAAATACAGCTGTCCAATTTTTGGAGATTATATACTGCCTCTGCAAGGAAAATAGAGATTCACTGGCTATCAAGCACATGCATCGTGCAGTCCATCATCTGAGCAAAGGAGTTGTCCTTGTACAGCGTGATGCCTACTTCCTTAATGACTAAGGCACAGATCAGAGTGGAAACAAGGGTGTTCTTAAATGCAATACGTTCTTCAAGGAGTGCATACAAAAGCTAAGGCAACTTATGCCTTTTTCTTTTAAAAATATTTAGTTACATTTATTTACTCAGTTATTTATTATGTAAATGCAGCATATATGCCTGTGTGTAGTGTGTGTGTGTGGTGTATAGAGGTCAGAGGATACACTCAAGATTTGTTTGGTCCCAGAGGTTAAACTCAGGTCATCAGTCTTGGCAGCAGGTGCCTTTACCCACTAAGCTATTTTGCCAACCCATTCTTCATCATTTTTGTGCTGTATTTTTATTTTATTTAGCATATACTATTTATACAAACTAGCTTTTATTTCATTTTCATGCGTGTATACTGCATTTTAATCATGTTCCCTTCCACCCCTGCTAATCTCTTTATCCGTTTTCTACTTTCCAACTTGTCCCCTAATGCTTTCATGCCCCCCACTCTGATCCAGTGAGTTACATTACAGGATAGCTGCATTTCCAGGATTTCCAGCAACCAGACCACAGCACCGAACAACCTCCAAGCCACTATATGGTGTCTCTGTTCTTCGATAGACATAGGAAGTTGTGAATCGCTTCCCCTCCAGGACAAGGTGTCGGTGGACGCAATGTTGGGAAGGTTCCCTGCAGTGGGCACAGCTGTAGTCACCTCATTGGCTCCTTGGTCCTCTTTAGGGAGCCAGCTGCAGAACCTGCTAAGAAGCCACTGCTAGCCCAAGCAAGGCATGCAGTCAAGTCCTGCAGCCTGCAGAGGCTGGGAGATGGAAGCATTATTACTTGCAAGTTACCTGTAAACTCCTGAATGAAGCTCTTCCACCAGCCTGCATCTGTCTCTTCATCTGGCCTGAGCTTTCATGGCCCTCTTCTGCATCAGGATTCAGTAGTCCCTGTGCCTAGCAGTAGAAATGACCCTCCTTCACTATACTTCTTCCCTGAGCCTGATGAGTTTTGCTCTGGAATCTGGAGGGAGGCAGGCAATATAAGGATGACAGCAACATGGAACTCTAATGGGCTTGTGATATTCACTTGCCCTTAGCGATGTAAAACACCCAACTGCACTGAAGTAGATGGTAATTATGACTTATAAGTCCCCAGCAACCTTTTGTAACTCTCTATTTGTCATACACACCATGAACCATATCCCAGAACTGGAGGGCCAATTTATCCTTGATTTCTAGGTACATGTATTTCTAGGTACAACAGTGTCTGATGAATCACTCTTTGGGAAAGTTTCCTATTTGCCATCTTATGCCTATACTTGATTGACCTGTACAATAGCCAGTGCTGTCAATTTGATATAGCCTAGAATCACCTGGGAGGTGGGCCTCTAAGCCCTCCTGGGAAGATAATCTTGATTATATAAATTGAGGGGGAAGACCTGAATAGTGCGGGTGGAACAATTTCTTACCTGGGATCTAGCTCCTGCTAATGGACCCACAAAACAATGCAGTAGGCTGTAAGCAGGAACCTTCAGCCAATACTATTGAGGCCTTGCTGTTCTCTACAACAAATCTACTCTGTATCTTGTACCTTTGCTTCTGACTTTGCTGTTTGTGAATTTCTCCAGTTCTTTGAATAGGATGCCACAAACCTGGAAATACCATCATCTTTCTGAGATAAGATATGCCTACTTTTGAGACAGCATCAGTATAGGGCCTGTGGAATGTTACATTCTCTCCAAAAAGGAGGGGTAGGGAGGGGCACTGGACCCTCACTAGAGAATAGGCCCACTACTACCCATTTGTATGAAAAATTGCCTTAACTGCATTTAGATGAGTACATAGGTTTGGGACTAGTAGGAAAACGTGGTTCCATCTATGTGTTGATGGGAGAGACAGCATCCATACCAGGCATAGGTTCTCCAGTGAGGCTAGTTCAGACGCAAACATACCCCTTTGAGCAACATCTTCTCCAATCTCTGTAAATATACTGGGTTGCTTTTATTGTCAATTTGACACAACCAGGTTGGTAATTAAAATTATGTAAGGAGTATCCGTTGAGTGATGATCTGGATCGAATTTGTCTGAAGGAGGTCTTAGCCCACTATAGGTGCTATCAAACCTGGGCAAATGATTCTAGACTGTAGAAAAAAGTTCATGACCCACAGAGAATTAGCCAGTAAGCTTCATTCTCCAAGGTTTCTGCTTCAAGCCTGACCTTGAGTTCCTGCCATGGCTTCCCTAGATTATGGACTATGTCCTTTTTGATTAAATACATTCTTCATTGCCCAGTTTTTGTATGTTTCTGTGTGTGTTTGGTTTGTTTGCTTTGCTTATGGTGTTTATTACAGCTACAGAAACCAATCTAGAACAATATGTAAACTCAACAAACTTATATGCTTCCTAGGTTGAGCAGATGTTGTTCACATCCCCAAAGGAATAAAATTTCACAGCACATCAGCGGAGATAGGGAACCCTGGCACCTAATTTACCCCACCTCTCCTGTCTTCAAGGCCTCTTTCCACCTATTCTCCTCCAAAAGCTCAGCAGGTTTGAAATGCCTAGCCTCCTAGGGGCTTCCTCGTTGCAACTATTGTTTATCAGATTTATTTTTCTTCCTCCCTATTGTTTGTTTTCCTGATTGCTGGAATTTGTTTGCTCAGTGTTACTGGTTGAAGCCAGAACAATGGAGAACTGGTGTACTCCCATTTCCATTTTTCATATCCAAAGAATTGAAATGTGTCTGGGCTTAGCTGTCTCAATTTTAGGAGAGAACTGGAATTATTCTTAATTATGGATCTACATATGATTTTAAAAAGACAGAGTGTTAAGTACCAGTGTGACACAGAGACTTCTTCCCAAATATTCTGTACATCTTTCAGCTTCCCAGACTCATCTGGACTTCAGTTGGTGCCATCGAGGAAATTCTAGCACTGAAACCCAAGTGTCAGAAAGTGTTGGTTTGGAACAAGGAAGTTAAAGGGCATTTGTGGAATGTTACATTCTCTCCAAAAAGTCTTCCCCTTCACCAGAGTTTCATTATAACCAGAATCATATGTGACAGTTAATATTGGTTGTAAACACGTCAGGGTAGAGAATCAACAACAACAAAGTTTCGGGGTACATCTGCGAAGGATTTTCTAGACTGGGTTGAGATGGAATGATACATGCCCTTCCATGAGCTGACATCCTGAACTGAATATAAAGCAGACAGCCGGTGGTTAGGTACCCGCTTTCCTCTTTCTCTGCTTCCTGACTGGATGCCATGTGACCAGCAGCCTATGTTCTGGCTGCCATGTCTTCCCTGCCATGGTGATCTATAACTGGAAAGAAGCTCTTACTTCCTTAGATTGCTGTGGTCAAGCTTTTTACCTGTACACACGGACAGTCACTTACAAACTCTGTCCATATGGCCATGCTTTAAGAGGGAAGATGCCTTCTGTGCTCCAACTGCAGTCTGAAAAACAGATTGTTGTGCTTAAACTTGAGATTTTGGAAGCTTATAGCATGAACAATTTGTGTTCAGTCTTTAAACTAATTAGACTAGCAACACAAAGTGAATTCCACTACGTAAAGTAGTGAACATATGCATAATTATGTGTGGCTGGCCTGGAATAGAGCTTCCTGGAGAGGGGAAGGAGGTAGCCTGGAATAGTGCTTCCTGGAGAGGGGAAGGAGGTAGCCTGGAATAGTGCTTCCTGGAAGAGGAGAGGAGCTAACCTAGAATAGTGCTTTATGGTGAGGGGAAGGAGCTAGCCTGGAATAGTGCTTCCTGATGAGGGTAGGAGTTATATATTAAGAGTTGGGATGATGGAGACCCATATTCTCCAGTGCAAAATACTGAAACTATTCATATGAAGGTTAAGCCTTTATTTAGTGATCAAATAGCTTAAAGGAAGATCTGGAGAAGTCAGAACATGCAAAGAGGAGGTGAGAGAACAGAAGTTGGGGGGGGGGGCTTTTCCAATTTAGGAACACTAAATTTTTCTGTAAAGTTATACAAAGTAAACAGGGTTTATAAAAACCTTGAGGCACAACCTAGATGCCCTTCAATTGAAGAATGGATGAAGAAAGTATGGAATATATACATATTAGCAGTAAAATATTTACATAGCAGTAAAAAACAAGGACTTCTTGAAGTTTGCAGGCAAATGGATGGAAATAGAAAACACTATCCTGAGTGAGGTAAGCCAGACCCAAAAAGAGGAACATGGGATGTATTCACTCATATTTGGTTTCTAGCCATAAATAAAGGACATTGAGCCTATTATTTGGGTTCTTAGAGAAGCTAAATAAGAAGGAGAACCCAAAGAAAATCATATAGGCATCCTCCTGAATATTAACCTTCATCAGGCGATGAAAGGAGACAGAGACCCACATGGGAGCACCCGACTGAAATCTCAAGGTCCAAATCAGGAGCAGAAGGAGAGAGAGCACGAGCAAGGAACTCAGGACCGCGAGGGGGCACCCACACACTGAGACAATGGGGATGTTCTATCGGGAACTCACCAAGGCCAGCTGGCCTGGGTCTGAAAAAGCCTGGGTTAAAACCGGTCTCACTGAACATAGTGGACAATGAGGACTACTGAGACCTCAAGAACAATGGCAATGGGTTTTTGATCCTACTGCACTTATTGGCTTTGTGGGAGCCTAGGCAGTTTGGATGCTCACCTTACTAGACCTGGATGGAGGAGGGTGGTCCTTGGACTTCCCACAGGGCAGAGAACCCTGATTGCTCTTTGGGCTGATGAGGGAGGGGTACTTGATTGGGGGAGGGGGAGGGAAAGGGGAGGCGGCGGTGGGGAAGAGACAGAAATCTTTAATAAATTAAAAAAAAAACAAACAAACAAACCTTGAGGCACTATGTGCGGTTCAGCAAAACCCCACAAAGCCATCTCCACAGCCTGTCAACAATAGTTTTCTGTTGTGAGTAGCTAATGTTGACTTTCTTGATCAATTTCAAGGAAAATAAACAGCACTAATATTCCAATTCATCAAACAGCATTTTCTATAATATTGACAGAAGTAGACAAGCACATGTGTAGAATAACAAAATGAGGATGAACCATCAAAGGAAAGGAAGGAGCAGGTGTGTTTATCAGCTTTTAGCATCTTCTTTGTTTTCATTGCTGAGTTCACATGAGCCAAACACAGCTCCAAAGCTTGGCTGCATCCACAACACCCAAAAAATGTGTTTTGAATATGTTAACCTAATATGCAATATGATATATTACCTAAAAATTCTGTTTTCTTTTTAGTTGACTACAAAATTCTTTTGCTGGGTGGTGGTGGCACAACCTTTAATCCCAGCACTTGGGAGGCAAATGCAGGTAAATTTCTGAGTATGATACCATCCTGGAAAATAGAACAAGTTCCAGGACAGCCAGGGCTACATAGAAAAACCCTATCTCAAAAACAAAGAAACAAACAAACAAAAATTTACAATTCTCTCATTTACTCATTTCTTACAGTTGGGATCACTATCCTGAAAAAGGCTGAGAGAAAAATCAAACAATATCAAAATGATTTTGTCAGATAGAAAATAAATCAATTTCTGAAACGATCTGCCTTTGTCATATAATCAAACTCCCACAGCTGGAACTGCTGTCTCCCCACACAGGGGCCATGGCCTCTGCCCAACACACCACACGCTGTCCACCTGTGCACGCAACTCACCTACTTACAGGTATCAGTCTGAAATCTGAGAGAGGAAATGTCTTTATCAGCAACAATGTAACCCAGAATCTGGAGTGATGGCTTAATCACTAAAGTGATTTTCTTCACATGAGGATATGAGGTGGACCCCCAGAACACATATGAGAAAGTGAGACATGGTGACCCTCCCTTTTACTCTACTGCTGCAGAGGCAGAGACAGGTGAGGCCCTGGGTCACCCTGGTCTGCACACCACAGTGTACATGGAGAACCCTGGGACACTGAGAGTCCTCAAAAGACAGGGAATGTTCGATCGTGTTGTAAATAATGACACATCTAGGTTCAAATTGGAGTGGTAGTAACAGAGAATTAACTGGCTGATTATAAGAAAATAAACAGGCTTTTCTAATTATTTCATTCCACTTTAAAAAAAAAATGTCAGACTTGCCCACAGCAAGGTGTAAAGTACCTGACAAATGAAACCCATGTTGCTTCTGAATTTGCCACACACACAAGTAACTTAAAGGGATATACTAGTTGAGAGAAGGGAGAGAAAGAGGAGGCAAAAGGAGAGCAAAGAAAGGGAAGGAAAGGAGAGAGAGAGACAGAGACAGAGAGAGACAGAGAGACAGAGAGAGACAGAGAGACAGAGAGAACTGCAGTAGATGTCTTCAGTTCTGGTCTCTAGTTCTATGGAATATAACAGAACATTTCCAAACATTACAGTCAGGGAATGTTTCATCATGTTGTGAACACAGATTCATCCCAGTCCATGTTGAATGATAGTAAGAGTGAGACAAAAATAAGTAGGCTTTCCAATTATTTCAATCCACTGCAAAAATGTCTAAGAGCTGCCCACAGCAATTAGCTTCAAATGCTTTCAAATCTTGCAAGCGTTGGCTCTGTTTTGGCCTCTAATAATCTCCATGCTCCTTTCTAGTATCCCGTTTCTTTCCACACAGCAGGTACAATATTTTCTTCTCGTTCTTAGGATACCACATCCAACTTAATCCTTCTCTTGGACATCATTCTTACTGTCTGGTCTACCTTTCCTCTGCTATCGAAGAAAGCTGAGCACTCAACTGTGCTGCAGTCTGTGGCAGTTGGTGTTAATTGTCAAGTTGATGAAATCCAGCATCATCTGAGAGATGGGACTCTGGACATGCTTCTAGGGGATCATCTTGATTTTGTTATTTGCTGTCTGGAGGCTGATGGTGGTTTACATAGGAATGGCTGCCTAGGCTCATATATTTAAATACTTGATCATTAGGCATTCGAGATACTATTTGAGGGATTAGGATCTGTGGCCTTGTTGGAGGAAGTCAGTCACTAGGATGAGCTTTGTAGCTCAAAGCTCAAGCCAGGCCCAGTGTCTCTCGTTTCCTGTTGCCTAAAGATCCAGATATAGGACTCTGAATTACTTCTCCAGCACAATTCATGTCTGCATGCCTTCACGCCTTCCACCATGATGACAACTGACTAAGCCTCTGACACTGTAAGCAAGTTCCAGTTAAATGCTTTCCTTTGTAAGAGCTGCCATGGTCATGATGTCTCTTCACAACAACAAAACACTGACTAAAACAGGCTTCATCTTAATTGTGTTCTGGACCATTTCCTGAACTGGGCATCCTGGGCTGTTTAAAATGGAAAGTGAGCTGAGCACTAGCCTTTATCCATCTCTGTACTTCCTGACGACAGATGTGATGTGAGCAGCTCCTGTAGGCTCCTGTTGTCTAGACTTCCCCTCTGTGATAGACAGTAACCTGGAACCATGAGCCAAAATATGCCCTTCTTTCTTAAGCTTCCACTGTCAGAGAATTTTATTGTAGCAGGAGAAAAGGAAACGAAGACAAATCTGCACAGCTTTTCTGAGAGACCTATCCCAACCCCTTAATATATACCTAACTCCGGTGCAAGCGTTTCTGTGAAACACTACCTGGTTGTATTTATTTCATTACACTGACATTGTTTAAATACTTTCTTGTTATTTTGTTTATTGTAACTTTGCTTAGCAATTGTGCCCAAAGCCTTGCTCCTGGGGAATCAGTTGTGTTCAAATATGTATAATAAGATATTATTAAAAATGTTTTGAATGGATATACTAACTGAGATAATAGCAAATTGGCTGCCTTTTTTTTTCAAAAATGCAGCTGAGAGCAAAGAGAGCATCATCATCAGGATGAAGATGACATAGCCCATTCTTCTCATTATTGAATTGTTATCATATGTATGTGTTTGTGTGTGTTTGTAATTTATGTATAAACCCATTTTACAGGTATATATTCGTGGTGCATTTGTGAAATCCATCCAGAGTGTTAAAGGCCCACTGTTAAGCACCCAGAGATACCTTCTGTGCCTACTGCCATCAGGAACCTCAGTAGAACAAAGGCAGCTGTTTAGGATAATTCACACACACACACACACACACACACACACACACACACACACACACACAGACACACACTTAGTAATTGTGTTCAAAAGCCTTGTGTATGTGTTAATTATCAGCAAAAGACTCTCATAAGGGCATCTGTCTTTACCTTGAGAGCTACACCATCGTGCACAAAGCCTCAGACATGGCAAAGATCCAAGATCTGCCTTAGTTTAAAAATATAATTGACTGAGCAAAAAATAGAATTATGTGACAATAATTTTCACAGGTACCCTTCAGATAATTTGCTGAACATTATCTTTCTACAAAGCCCTATTGCTCTTATTCTTTTAGTTATTTAAAGCCTATTAACTTTTTTCTAAATTATGCATTAGATTTTTTTATTACTATTATTCCCTAATATATTCAGAAAGTACCTTTCAAAAGACTTCAGTGCAATTTGTTTTTTTTTTAAATATAAGATTAAAAGTTCCTCTATTTGGATTAGCCATAGATAGCAAGTTATCAGGACGGCATACAGACAGGAACATATTTAGCAGCAAGTATAGTACAAGAAGTGATACTTGCTGAGCATGGAGTATAGGGATAGAGAAAATGAAAGGCCTTCTTATATTACACAGGGTGGTTATTTCTAAGCATAAGATTTAAAAAAAAAATAAGTGCTATGTTGGCCTAAACCATGTGATTTCCCTGCCTCACCTTTCTGATTATTAAGGTGAAAGACAGGGCTAGCACAGCTAGTAGTTTTAGAAAATGTTTATTTGCTAAGTGAGATATTGACTTTATTTTAATGGTGAGATTTAGAGTAATGAAGTCAATTTTAAAAACACAATTATTTCTAAGAGGGAGCTGGGGAGATGGCTTGGTAGATGAAGGGCTTACCAAACAAGCATGGCAACCTGAGTTGATCCACAGGACTCATGGCATAGGAGGTCCTTCTGTTTATCTGCTGCTTTCATTGGTTAATGAATAAAGAAACTGCTTTGGCCTTTTGATAGGGCAGAATTTAGGTAGGCAGGGAAAACAGAACTGAATGCTGGGAGGAAGAAAACAGAGTCAGAAGAGATTCCATGGATCTTTTGCCTGAGATGGACACCAGTTAGAATTTTACCCTGTAAGCCAGTGGCACATGGCAATACACAGATTAATGGAGATGGGTTAAATTAATATGTAAAAGTTAGCCAATAAGAAGTTAGAGCTAATTGGCCAAGCAGATTTTAATTAATATAGTTTCTGTGTTATTATTTCAGGGCTAAGCTAACCAGGCAGCTGGGACAAACAAGTGGGCCCTCCTTGCAACAGACTCAAGTTAAAAACTGAGGGCTGCTGTGTGTGTCTTTGATTTCAGGGCTGGGAGTCTGAAGAAAGAAGGGTCCCTGGGGCTCTCTGGCTAGTGAGTTTAGGAGAACCAGCAATGCAAGCACAATGCAAAAACTGTCTCAAAAGTAAGAGCAATTTTGACTGATGAAGACTTTCTACAATGACTTCTGGCCTGGACACACATGTAGCCACGCTTTCATGCATCTTTACACACATCTACTCATAGAAATACGTGAATACACACACACACACACACACACACACACACACACACACACACACACACACTGAATTAAGTCAGTTAACTTTCTTTAGCCATCGTCAAAATCCCCAAAGGAGTAGAATGAAAGAAGGAACTACTCATTGCAGCTTGTGGTTTTAGAGATCTCTGTCAGTGGTGTGTCAGCTCCATTTTCTTGGACCCTAGTTGAAGCTGACCATACTGGTGTTCAGGCACATGTATAAGAGGCTGGCCACCTCAAGGCGGATAGAAAGCAGAGGAAAGAAAGTTGCCAAGAACTGGACATATATTCAGTGATCTGCTTTCCTCTGAAAAGGCCCTGTATTTTAAACTTTTTACCCCCTTTCAAAATAGTACCACTAAATGGAAACTCTGCCTTTTACGGGTGGGCACATGAGGGACACAGCATATTTGGATGATCACAATTAGCCAGCACCTTGAAAGAAAATTTCTAAAAATTAAACTACACATATTTATTTGTATAAGTGTGGAAGGAGGAGTGACACCCATATGTCATCAGAGGATAACTTGCAAGAGTTGGTTCTCTTTCTTTGACTATGTTTTCCAGGAATTGAACTCTGGTGGTCAAGCTTGGAGGCAAGTGTCTATAATCTCCCGAGTTATTCACTGCCCTGAAAGAATTACTCTTTTAAGATCTAACTACAGATTATTTGAGAATTCAGAATCAAACAAGCAAAACATTTGTCTTACTTACTACTTACTCAGATCAGTGTGTTAGTTCTGTCATGCCTCATTGCTGATCTTAAAAACTGTAGAGAATTTTCTTCACAGGAGAACTCCAAAATCTCTGTGATGGGTGTGATCTGAAGTTTTTCACTTGATTAAATATGACAAATAGTTTTCTGAGTTGTGAAGTTTGCTGGCAAATTCAAAGAAGAAACAAACTAAGGGTATCCTCAGTCTTGAATGGTTGTAATAATGTTTCAAACATTTAAGCCCATGTTATTTCTAGATGCACTATTTTTGCCTCTTTGCACAATCTCTCTCTCCCTTCGATTAATATTTTTACACAACAAAACTGTCAAATAGATTGCCTCTAAGATTTGCTCACAGGTTTTATTAAATTTAGATTTATGCAAAATCATTGGATTCACTTATTTCATTCCCCCACGATTCAGAATATGAATTTATCTAATTAGGAAATAAGGAGCTACGTGAAAATATTCTTCCCAGGTGACAAGAGATTCCAGCATGTAATCAGAGATTTCAGAAATTAAATTTGGGAATATTTAAGTGTTCATATTTTAATTTTGTTCAGTAATACCCATGCTTTTGTTGGGATGCTTTTTAATATGTTCATTTTTTGCTTTATTTTTCAATAGTTGTAATTTTCCAAAACAAAAAAACTACAGCCTTTTTCTGGCTAAATGTTTGCTGGGTAATTTGAAAGAAATAATTTTTTGAGGAGGTTTGAAGATACTGGGAAACATTCCCAATTTAAGACTGAATGCTAACAAAAATTATGTAAACCACTCTAAAAAGGAACTTATGCAAACTATATATACATTCTTCACACTGATGCATGCCTGCAAATGTGTTGTAGCTTCCATTGATAACCTACACGGTCCACCCTACCATTGTGCTTGGTTCTTAAGTATTGACAGGCTTAATGGAGACCATCCTTATCATTGTAACTAATAGAGTGCCTTGTTTTTAGTGCCAATATTTAGGTTATTTTTTTTCCAAATGACTTTAAAGCTGTATATTATATTTCAACACTGAAAAACATGGCTGACAAGGAAGAATAGTTCAGAGGATGACATTGTTGTGGTCCCCACATGTTGATAACCCACAGGCATCCCAGGGAGACAAATTCTGAGTTTAGGACTATCAATTTACATTACCTCTATTTGTTCTCTAAAAAGGATATTGTGATGGGAAGTTTGGCCTATCTGTTAAAGGATCGTTTCAAATTATACAAGACCAATTTTCTAGGTGACAGTTCTTGTGTGTCTATGGGTCAGCAGAGAAGAAATGAGAAGTCTTTCCATCTTGAGGCTCTCTTACAGTCATGCATGAGTAGAACAGAGAAGATCTTGAATGTCACCAGCAGGTATCTATGGCCTCCAGAATTACGAATGCTTATAATAACTATCATTTTGAGGGAGGGCCTTATTGCTGTAGGCTGATCTCAAACTTGCTATGTAGGCAGGATAACCTTGAACTCATAATCCTCCTGGTATCTATTTGCCAAATGCTGAGGTTACAGGAATGACCCACCACTCTGCTTTGGAGGTACGCAGGATGGAACCTAGGGCTCCGTGGAAGGTAGATAAGGACTCTACTGAGTGAGTTACATCCCTAGCCCATAGCTCTAAAAAATTGCTCTCTATAGTTTCCAGATGAAAAATATGATATTTTTACACATATAAAATAAATGTGCAATTGCTTATACTTAAAAGATTAATAATGTTCAGTATTTGTAAGTGTTTATGTGCTTTACTGGTAAAAAAAAAGTTTAAAACATGTATAAATATGTGTGATTACATATTTTAAAAAATTGTAGAATTAATAAAATTGAAAGGGGAAAAACACCAAATGTTAATAGTAATCATAGATAGTAGTGACAGACTCAAAATGAAAATGCTTATTTTCTCTTATCAATTTTTCAATAATATATAAAAGCACAAACAATTTTCAGAGCCTTTAGCAGAAAGTAAAAGACACCAGGAAAGAAAAAAAAATCAGTATAACATTCACAATGATTTACAACTTACAACTTTTTTTTTTTTTTTTTTTTGGTCTTGTGTTGTCCAACACTTGGAACCTAAGAGACTGGCATCCCTTCTCCTAAATGAATGAACAAGAGTGCTTTTTAGACATTTCTTTTATCTCCATTTGTTGAATATTATGGATCTTGGAATACTCAATATGCAAAAGGAGGTATTTGGAGAATGGGAATGGAGTCTGAACATAAAATCCATTCATGATTTTATGTGCAATTGAAAGACTATTCCACTTAACATATTAGTGTTTGTATTTGACTCTTATATAAATTAATATAGACTTTTCCTCTCCTCTCTCCACCCTCCACCTCCAGTCAATGTGCATGTGTGTGCGTGTGTGTATGTGTACACGTGTGTGTGTGCGTGTGTGTGCACATGTGTGTGCATATACATAGAGGTGAGAGGTCAGTGTCAGACATTGTCCCCATCACTCTCGACCTATTTATCTGGCCTTGGAATTGGCTGATTGTGCTAAATGAAGAAAGCAGAGCCCTGGTTGGAAGAGTCCTCAGTCTCCCTTAGAATACCCAGTGTGAGGTATTCTAATGATTTTTCTTGGCTCTGTCTCTGTGGCACTGGGGTTGTGGGCTTGCACATTTTAAACTTGGGTTATAAGGCTCAAACTCCGGTCCTCACACTTGTAGAACGTCACTGAATGAGCTGTCTGCCCAGCTCAGATGTGGAGTCCTGTATGGTAGTTCTCCAAATGTTTTGGAGCCTGGAATGTTTCAGACTGTCAGATCCGTGATGCTTGGTTTGAGCAGTTTGATTTCTACACAAACACTTTAGGGAAAGCCTGGAATGACTTTCAAGGGTATGGAGACTGTGGCTCACTGTGGCTAGTGAGTGGTGGAAAGAATTGAATGTATAAAAAAA
>NW_026068175.1:1272228-1277248 GCF_014885135.2 Alexandromys fortis | reverse complement strand
GTGATCAGTACATGCCTGTTAAGTCAGTTATGGATGGTGAAGCAGTCAACATTACAACTACTGTGAGAAGCACTGTGACCAAAGCAACTTGGGGAGGAAGAGTTTGTTTGATCATAATTCATCACCAAAGGAAGTCAGGTCAGGAACTCAAACACCAGCAGGAACACAGAGGTAGGAGCTGATGCAGAGGCCATGGAGAAATGCTGCTCACTCGTGACTTTCTCAGTCTGCTTTCTTACAGACCCTAGGACCTCCAGACAAGGCTAGCACTAGACATCATGGGCTGGGCCTTCCTACTTCATTCACTAATTAAGAAATTGCCCTACAGGTTTGCCCACAGCCCAGTCTTACAGAGGCTTTTTTCTCAACTGAGGTTTCCTTTTCTCCATGAACCCTAGCTTATGTCAAGTTGACATAAAACTAGCTAGCAGAGATGGGGCAGTTCCCATTTTATATACAAAGAAACTGGGGTAAAGACAGACCAGCGCCTATTAAATGAGAACATTCACTGTAGGCCCTCGATAAACACTATGAACACTTGTGAAGGAGAATCGAGAGTGAGTCCCCAAATCCTGCCTCAAATAGCCCCGAGGCCTCATTAGCACCAGAATACCATTTTTCTGAAGGTGATGTTTCATTCCTGAGTTCAATTTCAAAGATCCATGTGTAGGGTATATTGGGACCATGGATCTTTGATAACAGCATAGCAGTCGAGATGTAGACTGAACTGATTTCCCTTTCCTCTGGCAGATGAAGGTGGAATGTAATAGCAGTGATAACTTACCTAGTCATTCCGAGCTCTGTGAACTGGGGAAAGTGCACTAAGCAGCTCGATGCCTTTTGAATATGGCATTCTGTTAGCTCTTTGGCTACGAGGACTAGAACACTGGAAGAAGGCACATTAAGTTGAACATGATCAGAAGTCTGTCCTCACACCGGGTATTCTAAGGGAGACTGAGGATTCTTCCAACCAGGGCTCTGCTTTCCGAGAGAGCACTGAGGAAAACATTACTAGAGTTCTCTGTAATTAGACTTCATACATGTTTAGAAACTTTCTGAAAAGCCCAGGGATTTTTTTTATGCTAGTAGAGAAAAGATATGCTTTATGTTTCTTGTAGAATTTTTGAATGATAAATAGAGGCTGGAGAGATGGCACAGTTAGTAAAGCCTTTGTCTTTAAAGCATGGGGACATGAGTTGGGTATCCAGAACCCATGGAAAGAAAAAAAGCTGAGCACAAAAGTGCTTGCTTGTAATTCCAGTACTGGGAAGGGAGAGAATGACAGATTCCTGGGCTTCACTGGTCCTACAGTCTGGTTTATGGGGCATCTTCCAGGCCAATGAGAATCTCAGCTTTAAAAACAAAACCAGAGGAATGACCTCCAATATTGCTGTTGGTCTTTAGGTGTGAGTGTGCTTGCATGTGTCCCACATACACATAGAGACACACAAACAGCCTTGTATACATATTAACAAACACACTACACACATTCAAACACACCACATACAATGAAGTTTTTCTTTGTTCCATTCTACACAGATCCAAGGTTGGTGTTAGAACTCATCCTGCATTTCTCTTTCACCTTATTCACCGAGGCAGGGTCTCTCACTCAAACCCCGATGTTACTGGTATGGTTCATTCTGCTAGCCAGCTTGTTCAGTGGATCCCCAGGCTCCACCTTCTGGGGCTGGAAATACACTGCTGCTCACCTTGCATTTACAGCAGTTTGGTGTGTCCACAATGAGAAACCTATCCAGCCTCACTGAACAAGTCATGTAAATCAGACAGAAAAACCCTCATCATCTTGTTGGTCATAAAAATAATCATTTATAGAAAAAAATTACATACATGGGAGGAACATCTTAAGGTCTTTATTACTGTCTAAGAGAGTATGAATACTTTACAATGTTATTATGGCTTTTTTAAAGCAGAAAAATAATCAGCAGTGTTACTCCACTGAGAAGTACAATACCAACTCCTAGTAATCCATGACCTTTGGTTCAATAGTGGCGTGGCTGCAATGGGAGTGACCAAAAACTTTCTGAGTTAACTTAAATCTTCTCCACAAGACATAGCCAAAGTGTTTCACTGTTAACTGGGACAAGTGCTCATGAGTGAATAGGTCCTAGAGGAGAACCTAGTAACATTATCTTATTAAATAGACTTAATATTAAACTGTGCACTAAGTCCTTGTCTTTATACCCATGGATTAGATCTCTCAATCCTCATCAGAGAAGCTTCTTTTTGTATTAGATGACAACTAGCAGAGACCCACAACTGATTAGGGCTCAGATAATAAGAGATTGTGAAGTGTTCAGCCCTAAATCATGTCTCCCAGGGCTCAAAGATCACCACTTAAGCCAGAGGTAGTGGGTGACTGCAGCAAAAGAGTGTTTTGTGGATACAGAGTAGATGTCGTACACGTGAACTCACAGTTTCTGCATGCCTAAGGCTTGCACAAGATCACCTGGACAAATCTCAGCTTCTACGGGAGACATAGTGGCAAAATTCACACCACCATCTAAGGAGCTCTTGCATATTGATGGCTGCTTAAAGTGAAAGAATCACTTTCCTTTGGGTATGCCGGTCCTCTGGAAGTGACTCATGCTCCAGGAGATGTTCTTAAACCTATGCACATAGGGATAGCACTATTTGGCTTCAGTGAGGGGTTTTTGTTTGTTTGTTTTTATTTTTTACTTTTTTAGCACATGATATTTTGAGGTCAAAGTGGTGAAGGTGGTGTGCATGAGCTGGAAGAGAGACAATGGGTATAAATTTGATCAAAAAGTATGCATGCATGAAATCCTCAATTGAATTTTTCAAAGGCACAAAACTCTGCAATTTCAGCCTATACCAAAGAGGCAGTGTTGCAGCATGCAGACTGAATGTGTCCAAATTCTAGACATGCTCTTATAGGGCTTTCTCCTTTCTTCATCTCTCAAATGGGGATGGCACATCTATTCCATGTGATCTTAGTAACATCTAAAAATGTATATCCTGCAGACATTGTCTTGCTCACCAGTGGAAGATCCTGTATGGGTTATAGGTTAGATATGATGTGTTTTGCTATTTTATGCTTTTCATATAACTAAATGTAGTATTTCATACCTAATCAATAGTACTCTAATATTATAAGAACTAATGAGGAGTTTGTGTTCATAAACTTTTAGCTTTCCATAGCCCTTAAACATATTCTTGTAATTGGTCATGACTTTCGTCCATGTGAAACAAATTCTCTCTCTATTATCAACACTTTATAGAAGACAAGAACGCTCACATGTTTTGTCTTCTAATTGATTCCTAGCAATATTTTGTCTTCCTGTTTTATTAAAAAAATAATCACTTTTTAATCAATTTTGTGCCTGTTAACTTTGGTTTCCTGGCAGAAATGTAAATTTTTGTGAAATAATTTCAGAAGAAGATAAAGAAATCAAAATAAATTATACAAGCTTAAAGACTGGAATACCAAAGTCCAATACAACACAACAGACACAGTGCCAACAGAGAATATTGTTTTCAGAAGATGGACCATTGCTATCACTAGACACCTATGCAATCACAAAGACCCTGTGTTGGCAGATTCAAGAAAGTGTTATGGTTAACTGGAAAACTAAATTTGAAGTACCCCATGTTGTAAGAGAATGTGAGAACAAACAGCGTGTGAGAGAATGATGCCATGCAACAGAGTTCACATGGAGGGGTCTTTATGAAGGGTAGGGAAGGGAAGGGAAGGGAAAGGGGAGGGGGAGGGGGAGCTTAGCCTCTGGGGATAGGAGCAGCAAAAGAGAAGAGAGAGGCAGAGAAAGAATCAGGGGGGAGGGAGAGGGAGAAAGAGAAGAGATGGGAGGTGGGCAAGACTCTTTTAAAAGGGAACCTAGTGAACATGCCACAGGGGATGCACTAGTGGCTAAAGCTGAGGACAGAGCCTATCAGAACCCCAAGGGAAAGCCAGTACAAATGTCTGAAAACTAACACCCCAAATCTTATGACTTTGTAGAAGAAGATCCTAAGAAGACATCCAAACAAGATTATTTTCTATCCTAGACTTAGCTAATAAGAGTGATTGATTTATTTGTTTGTTTTCAAGGAATATTCGTTGAATGTATATTTCCTAGGCAATATACTTATCTTTGATGGCATGCTGCTCTAGCAGACACAACTTCTAATGTCCTACAGTCTACATCCAGAAGAGGGAGTATGCACAAGATGGTACAAATTTCTAATTTATTTCAGAGGAAGTTTAGATTGACAGCTCCTCCAGCCGGGCGGTGTTGGCGCACACCTTTAGTCCCAGCACTTGGGAGGCAGAGGCAGGCAGATCTCTGTGAGTTCGAGACCAGCCTGGTCTTCAAGAGCTAGTTCCAGGACAGGCTCCAAAACCACAGAGAAACCCTGTCTCGAAAAAAAAAAAAAACACACACAATAGATTGACAGCTCCTATACTAGGCACTGGTTTAACTGGTTTAATTCCTAGAGATTGAATTAATGGAGGCGAAAGGCCTGCCTACATGGCAATTTTGCTCTTTTGTTGTAAATTGACTTTAAATTTACATATATATTTATAAATGTCTTGTTTGTTTTATGTGTGCTTGCATGTGCATGTGTACTCATATGCATGCACGTGAATATGGAGGTCAAAGTTCATTGTCAAGTGTCTTTCTCAGCTGGTGTCCACATTATTTGTTGGCACCAGGTCTCTTAGTGTATTTGGAGCTCATCAATGCTGTGATGCTGTCTGGCCAGCAAGCCCAGGGTTTCTTTTGTCTCCCTGGCACTAGTATTGCAGTACTGAAACAAGATAGTTGTAGCTTTCTTTTAGATGTTTGTTTTGTGAGACAGAGGCTCATGTCACCAAGACAGGGCTCGTATTTGCTCTACAGCTCACTGTGACCTTATGCTCCTGATCCTCTTGCTTCTGTAAGCCAAAGTACGTGGGTTAGAAGTCAGCCTTCATGCTCAGTTCAGGAGGTGCTGGAAATGGTACATAAAGTTTTGTGCTAAGTAAACACTCTACCAAGTG
>NW_026068175.1:1213290-1272068 GCF_014885135.2 Alexandromys fortis | reverse complement strand
TATGATGGTATGCCATTGCAAATGTATTGAGAGATGGAAGGGTGGACGAAAGTCAGAATGAAAGATAAGTTTGGAAAGGGAAGTGAGGTGAAGGAGAGAAAAAGAAAGAAAGAAAAGGAAGGATGAAGGAAGGGAAGGAAGAATGAAGAAAGGAAACTATTTTAGTTAAACTATAATCTAAAATATAAACAATAAAAATAAATTAAAATATGTTTTTCCAAATTAGTGTTACTAATATAACATATAAACACATAACATCTGATTATACCTTGTAACATGCAAACAGGACAGAGATACTAGATGAAACACTGAGAATTGTGAATCAATAGACCTTATCTCATGTTCTGGCTTAGAAGAGTTTCTTTGTAAACCTGTGATAAATCAGAAGATAGAGTCAAAATGATGATTAGACCCATTTATGAGTGGTTCAGTGAGCAGACACACTGACTACTCATTGGCTAGAGTTAAATCTTGTTAACACTGGATAGTTGTTCAGGTTTTCATTTGTTTTTAAGACTTAAAAGCACAGGGCGGTGGTGGCACATGGTATTAATCCCAACACTCCAGGAGGCAGAGGCAGGCTGATCTCTGTGTTTAAGGCCAGCTTGTCTACAGAGCAAGTTCCAGGACAGCCAATGATGCATAGAGAAGCCCCAACTTTAAAAGACAAATCAAGGAAACAAAGCAAACAAAAACAAAAATCAGTGAGGCAGTGGTCACCACAAAGAATTCAGTGACAAAGCAAAGGATTAGAAAGTAAGACAGAGACTGAGTAAATCAGAACTTTGCAGGAAATTTCTAACTCTTGAGACTCACCATCATCCACACCCAGTCCCCTCCAACCAGAATCCTTCTCTGCCCCCTACACGGTGCAGCTGTAAAAAGGCAAAGACCCTAAGCTTAGTTTGTCTTCTACTGCACCGGGACAGGGATGGTACCCAACAGGCAAACATGTGGAGGCTGTTATTTCACTGCCCATGTTGTGGGGTAGGGATCTCCAGTGAGGATGATGTTGCGGTCTTCCATGTGCACAGGAACTGGACAGGAATGCTTTCCTGGTGAGAATGCCTTGTGTCCTGAGAGTGGATGAAACTTCCACCCCTCAGAGTTAGCGATGCTCTCTGTGTGTTGCTGACCTTGAAACTTGTCCTCAGCACGGTAAAAGTTAAAGAATTTCTTCTGCATGAAACTCTCACCACGAACCTGCGACCTAGATTAATTACATGCCACCCCAATGACATCTATTCGAGTATTTTGGATGAACCTCAAGCTTTCTTGGGGTTCTCTGGGTCTGTTAAGGGAACAACTGTGTAGAAGAAAGATACCAGATTTCTCCAGGGAGAGCAATAAGCTGGAGGAGGCGGCCAAACTGGTACACTGAAAGAAGAGAGGTGGTTTGGGGGCCTTGTCATGTGAGCGCAATGGGGGCATGAGTAGGGCCTTGAGAGAAGTGGAGAAGCTGAAACTCAACTGCAGTTTGGCATGTAGCATCTTCTGTCAGGAATCCTCGGAAGATTTGAAGAGTACTACTGCAAAACCCTGGTGCCAGCTCTTTCATACATCCAAATTGCCCGAAAACACCCTAGCATGCCGACATGGGGGAAGGGCCTGATACAGGCTTTGTAACCAGGAAGTTTACACACAGAACCTGTGCTGATGTAAATTGGTGCAATTTTCCAAGTCATTCCAGGTGCCAGGGAATTTAGGCCTAACCTCTCCAGCGGAAATGTGAAGTCATTCCTGCTCTCAGAGCTGAGCCTGAGCTGGACAGAGTAAACAGGCTGGCCCCGAGAAGGCTTGAATCTGTGGGGAAAGAGGGAGATGGTGCTGAGGGAAAGGCCAATGTGATCAAGAGCCAGGAAGACCTAAGATGAATCCCAGAACCACCAATTAGGTAACTTTAGAACTCAGGGGAAATCATATAACCTCTGTGGTTTGGTTTTCCCATATGTAAAAATGGAGATTAAAAATAACCAATTTAGAGAGTTACCATCAATACTTAAGGTTATCTATTGAAAGCTCCAGCAAATTGCTGTGCAATCAGTAAATAATTAGAATTGTCATAACACACAATTAATAATATAACTATGTATAATATATAGATATATAGATATGTGCATAATTGTTTACATGTGTTTAAATGTATATACAGATACCCATGTGCATTGGAATGTGGTTTTGTGGGATTCTCCTCTGTATGGTATGAATGTTTTCTTACCATTGGTTAATAAAGAAGCTGTTTTGACCTACGGCAGGGCAGAATATACACATACTGGAAGCAGAAAGATAGTAGGCAGAGTCAGGACATTCCATGTAGCTACTGAAGGAGATAGACACTGGAAACTTATTGGTAGGTCACAGCTTTATGGTCATACATAGATTAATAGAAATAGGTTAATTTAAGATGTAAGAGCTAGCTAGGAATACAACTAAGCTCTTGGCCAAATTATGTTATAATTAATATAGTTTCTATGAGATTATTTGGGCCAGGGCAGGCAGAAAATGTAAGCACAGTCTCTGCTTACAATGTGGAGGTTAGTGGACAACCTTGGATGTCATTTTTGGGGCACCAACCTTCTTGGATTTTTTGAGATGGAGTTTGCCACCAAAAAGAAACTTCATCAAATAGTCTGGCCAGTAAGCCCCAGTGAAGCTCTATCTTCAAATCCACAGAGCTGAGATCTGGCTTTTATTACATACATACATACACACACACACACACACACACACACACACACACACACACACATATATATATATGATTCTTCTCTCATAAAACACATCCTGCCAACAGTTTCCCCTTCCTCTACTCCTCGCAGCCTCCCCCACCCCTGCCACCTCCCCTCTTCCCTAGATCCACTCCTCCTCTGTATCCCATTAGAAAAGAACAGGGCTCCAAAAGATAGCAACCAAACACAACAAATCAAAATACAGTAGGGCAGGATCCCTTACACTGAACCTGGAAAAGGCAATTTAACAGCAGGGGAAGAGTCCCAAGAGCAGCAGAAGAGTTAGAGACATAACACTCCTGTAGTTAAGAGTCCCACAAAAACACCAAGCTAATGGTCATCACATACACTTAGAGAGGATCTGGCCTTCTAAAAAGCAGATTTATTTTTAGTTTTAGTTGTATGACTCTGTGTGTGTATGTGTGCATATCTCTGTCAGCACATATGTATGTTTGCATGTATGTATGTGTCTTTATGTGTATATGTCACTTGTGTATGGGAATCCACAGAGACCAGAAAAGAGTGTTGGTTCCCCTGGATCAATATTAAAGGCAGTTGTGAGCTGCCCAACATGAGTGCTGGGAACCTAACTCAATCCCCTGTAATAGCATATTCTTTTATCTGCTGATGCTCTTTCCAGCATTCCAGGCTTTTTAAGATGGGTTCTGGGAATTAAATTCAAGTGTGCATGTGTACCAATTGAGTCATCTCCCCAGGCAGTAATTTTAAAAAAATCCTTCTAAATGTAAGATATGGGATTGAATGGAGTTTAGTAGAGACTGAACTCATTGTATTCCATAAGGTTCTAGAAATGGGACATGTGTTCCACAAACTGCATACTGGCATTGCACTAGATGGGCACCTGGGGACGGGAAATCCAGAAGTTTAGATGCAATGTGGTTAGCACATGGAGGCTGGCTCGCAGTTTTGTACGTTTCTACAGGATCTTCTCTCCTACTGTTTAGTGTACGTTTTATATAGCATACAGTCAATTTCATTCCAGAAGAAAACTCTATGAATAATGAGCTTATCATGTGCCCCACATATTTCCATGAGTGCCAAACTGAGCTTCCAGAAAGTAATTATTCTAAAACTCTTGTGAAACTGAATTACTTGAATAATAGCCATAAAGGAAGAGTACAGCTTGGAGTGTCAATATAATACAAAATCAGTGATGGTTCCTGGTGGCAAAGGAAAGGACAGCCATACCTCTGAATTTGCAATCCTACTCCATGGCTAACATAACAGCCAAGATTTAGAAGCCATGATCCCTCTGTCTTCTCATTTCTTGAGAATATGGAGTTGTTTAGCCAGCCAGTGAAGCCTGCATGCAGAGTTCCAGGCTTGTAAGAAATATCATTACAATAAGAAACAGGAAGATGACATCTGAGGTTGTCCTCTGGCCACTGCATGCATGTTCACATATGTGTATGCATGGCCACATATACATGTAGACCTATGCTAATCTAACTAATTGAGGAACTCAAAAACCCAGTGGGAGATCATAACTTTTAAAAAAGACTGGAAATCATCCAACTTTCACCTCTGGCCTTCACACACATATGTAAATATATGTGTGAACCCACACACATATGTATTCACAGAAACTAGCTGACATGACAGGAGCATGGGACACCAAATGGCATGACTGGAATTGAGCTCAGCATTTTAGAATCTATCTCGGAAAGTTCTGTAACATTGTCTGATTCCCTATTCATTCACCTGCCAAGGTGATGTCAATCTGATGGTGTTCGCCATGGTGGAAAGTTTTGACTCTAGGAAGTCACCTTGAGTGCCCACCATCACTCCATCTTTGGTTCCTCATTCCACCGCAGGGAAACTGTTCTTTTGGAGCCTCAGATTTCCTAACTGCAGAATGGGAAATAGTCTTACAGAGTCTGCTCTTCAAATTCCAAGTAATCTGTATCTGATGTATGGCAAATATAGGTCAGGCATCCTAACATGCTGTCATAAGTGGTACAAAGAATGAATTGAATACATGATTAAAATAGAAAATTTCAGGCATGACCAGTTCTGTAGAGGTAAACAATGGTGTTTGTGTGTGTATGTCTGTGTCTGTGTGTGTATATATGTTTGTGTACTCTTGAGCATGTTTATACATGTGGAGGTGAGAGGGTAGCCTCGGGTGTCCTTCCTCAAGAACCACCCACTTCATTCATTGAGAAAGAGTCTCTAGTAGACTTTAGCTCACTAAGCAGGCTAGTAAGCCTTGGGAACTGCCTGTCTCTGCTTCCCCAGTGCTGGCATTTGTTAAATGTGGTCTGTCACTCCTGACTTTGCAAGTGGATTCTGGGAATCTAACTCAGGTCCTAATGTTTGTGTAGCAACTTCATTACTCACCGAACCACCTTCAAGTCTATGTGATGCGTCTTTTCATTGAGAGCATTAGCCATGACTGCTGATTGCAAAGATGAATGAGGGTATAACTCTAGGCAGTTATATCATGTTATCTCATCCATTGTTTACCAAACAGCAGAACTGCAGGATCCTCTATTATTCCCATTTTAAAATTAATTTTACGAAGGTTTACTAATCTAGACTTTAAATTCACGTTGTCATCTGCTACACCAGAAGGGTGGACTACAAACACAAGTTCATCTTATTTCAAAGCCTTTTGCTTTGCCACTAGAAATGTGTTTTGAACTCATGAGTCAAGGCTTGTTTGACTTTTTTACTTATATGTTTCTGAGTTATTTCTTAGGACCCACAATGTCCTGAGCCTATTTCATGCAAACATAGGAGACTGTTGATTCATCTGATTCATCGTCTGAGGAGAAAGAAGAGAGGTTGGGAAGAGTGGGTTCAAAGTGTGTCAGTGTTACCAGCCTGCAGTTGACTATGAGACCACACTGCAAGGGGAGAAATTCTAGTCTGTGTTCCTTACAGAGAGTCCCTGCTGTTTGACTTTAGCCTGGGATGTAGGGCTATGAGAGAAGAAGCCTTTTACTTTCTTCTTTAAAAGCCCCCCCCCCCGGCTTCCGTACTGATCAGAAGCAACCTTGCAACCATTCTGGGAAGCCACCACAGAAAAGCCAGGTGAAGCTCATTTCTTATTCTTACCTAATTGGTCTCAGGAGAATATGAATTTGGCAAGCATCCTCGATTAGCTGGCTTTTCCTTGGAGTATACTTTCTCAGTAACACTAACCACATGCCAACAAGAGTCCTTTAAATATCTCTGCGTACAAAACAAAATGAAAAGTGATTTCTGAGGAAAACATTGCTTTAAACTTTATATAAGAACATGTTTTTACCATTACTTTGGCCATGCTCAACGATGCATTTCACAGAATGGTAGCTGAGAATGATATTTTTGTAAAACACCTTAGTGTTACCAGACAAGGGTTACCTTAACAAGGGTTAAGGGTTTACGAAATAAAAATAAACATTGAATAAATTTTAATTTATTTAAAGCACATATGTTTCTTTTCATGAACTCTTTCCTTTTAATCTTCTAACTGAAGATTGATTGTAGGCGTTGCAGTAGAAAACCCTAGCCATTTCACTGTTCCCCTGTTTGATCCTTCTGCAGGATTTTCTGACCTCAGTGGACCTGAAAACTCTGAAAGGATGCTTTTTGAATGTCACTGTGGAGCCTGTTATCTCCACGCAGTGCTAAAGTCATGCAGCAGTTCACTGAATATGCTTTTAGTGATTAATCCAATGTATTTCATGTCTAGTGTTAGAATCAAATTGTTGGTCTAAAAGCTACTTTCAGTATTTCCTTATTCTAGAGTTTCAGCTAGATAAAGAGCTTAATGACTAGCCACAAAATGATCATAGAAAAGTCTAGACAAAGGCAGTGAGATGCCAGGTCACAACAAAAGTCTTTCTTTATATCAAGCAGTTGCTCTGTGGTGAAGGGGTTTTCCGTTTGACTTCTTAATATTTAGTTATGTTATTTTAAATACTTAACTTTTCAAATATTTAAGAATGTTTTAATTTATGATAATTGCACACAATACTGGCTTTTATATGACACTTTCACACAGGAGCATAATGTATTTCAAACATATTCATTCTATAACTCTCTCATCCCAGTCCAATTTCCACGTTTCCCAAGTATATTATCATAATCATTTTAAGCATATATAGTTTACTAGTGTTGGAGATGATAACGTTTTTGTGAAACAAAGAAAATAGTCATTCACTTTGTCTCCTCATCCTTTCTTTCCTTCTTCCCCTTCTCCCAACCCCTCACATCTTTGTCATGCTAGGATTGTATGGGGATCCACACATGCCGACAAGAACTCTACCACGCTGTGATTGATGAGGGCCCACATGCCAGCATCCTATGAGGAGGGCCCACATGTGCAAAGGCAAACACTCTACTCCTGAGTTGCATCCTTAGGTCTATGGAATCTTTTTTAAATTTATTTATTCAAAGAGCTGAATAAGAGAAGGGAGTTCAACCAAAGGCAAAGCATTCTTAAAGGGTTGGCATCTCTGAGGGTAGCCAGTTAGCCAGTGAGATATCAAAGAACAGCTGAACACAATGGGACATCAGCCAGAATCTGATATTTTTCTTTTTTTGTGCTATGATCATTCTTATCACCAAAACTTCGGAAAATTTACTCTAAACAAACAACCTATGCAAGGTGAAGAGAATTTCCAACAGTGCCTAGAGAGACAGTGGCTTGGATGTCTGAAATAAACTGGGAAGTTCGGGTCAAAATTAGGACTTAAAAGCATACAGTAAGAAATATCTTATATTAAAAAAAAGCATTGCATTATCAGTAAAATTGGACATGCAAGTTTAAACTGTACATTTGGGTATTTATAAAGAAAAATGCTAATGGACTTTATAAGCATAGGATGATGTTTAATACACATTTTTATTTGGTAAGAAATAAGTAATATTTACCTAAAGGGAAGAAGGGCAGTGAAAGAAAATGTGCACATGAAGGTGGGAAGAGAAAATGATAGATCAGTCCCTAAGTCCATCAGATTCCACTTGTATGATTAGCATCACACAAGCCTATTATCTTAGTTAGGGTTCCTATTGCTTTACAGATGCCATGACCACAGCAATTCTTTAAAAGGAAAACATTTGATTGGAGTGGCTTACATTTTCGGAAGTTTAGTACATTATCTTCATGGTGGGGCATGGTGGCATGCAGCCATACATGGTGCTGGAGAAGAAGCTGAGAGTTCTACATCTTGATCCATAAATAGCAGAAGGAGAGACTAAGATCCACACTGGGAGAAGCTTGAGCATATGTGATCTCAAAGCCCACCAGCACAATGACACACTTCATCAAAAAAGGTCACAACTACTACAAAAAGGCCACACTTCCTAATCATGGCACTCCCTGTGGGCCAAGCATTCAAACACACGAGTCTCTAGATGCCATCCCTATTCAAACCATCACATCCACCAAAGTCAGAATCTTGAATCTTCTCTCCAACCTGTTGGGTCATCATCAACTCCAAATTGAATTGTTTCCATAAAAGCCTTAGGAAGGTTCTGATACTTCTGAGATTCACAAGCCCCTCCCCAAAGTTACACAAGTAGGAGCAATTGCTTCGGTGACAAAACTCTCCAAGACTGAGCTGTGCAGCAGGAAGCTGTCAGGATGCATCTTTTCCGAGTCACCATTCATGCTGGGTGGGCTGTTCAGTGATGCACCCGTTTGTGACTTAGCCCTGTAATACTTCTCACTCATATCCCTGAAAGAAAAACTGATAATCTCACTAGTTCATTAAGTTCAAACTGTTTTTTTTTTCTTTTTTTTTTTTTTTATGTTACTGGTGCCACATCTGAGGTAAGTAGATGGTTGTTCACATCTCCTCAGGAAATACCACAAGCTTGCTTACTCTCTCTTCCCAATACATGGCCAAGTGTAATAGATTTTATACAATATATGAACAGCACTTTTAGAATACAATATATAGATTTGCAAACATCAACCCCTAACTTAGTTCTAACTAAGGGAATGGGGAGTTCATCTCTCTTGTATTCAATATGAAGAGAGAATTAAATGTGCCTACTCTATAGGGCTGTTGTTAGTATCAAATGATGGTCCATTACTCTTATGCAGTGTCTGGAATTTCATTTGTAGTCAATGATTACTTTTATTATGACTAGTTTTATTACATGAAGTAAAAGCAGATGGAACATTTTAACTAGTAACTTTTTTTTCTGGTACACATTGGAACTGGATTCCAGACAGGAAACCATGGTACTTCCTTGTCAAGCAAGTGACTGGAATTTTTCTAGTCTATGAAAGACTATCCAAGACTTGGCCACCCATGCAAAAAACAACACATTTCTTATGGTCTTCTGAGAAGGAAACTGGCAACAGGCATTCAGAGACAGGGTCAGGGGGGGAAAGGTGGCATGCTTATATAACGGCTGAACCTTAAATCACCTCTAGGGTTTTACTATCACTTATCAATGGGAACATTTCATGCTAGAATAGCTTACTCAAGACTCAGGGCTGAAAAGAAATTTACAAGACTCATGAAATAAATAAATGTTGCAAGGCTCAGGAGCTCCTGAAATTTACAGGGTTGACAACGCCCCTCTCCAAGGTTATGTATGCAGTGAACAGCTGCTGAGAAAGGACTGGTGTCTGCAAGTCATGCAGAGAGCCACAGAGTTTCAACTTCTATGAATCATTGCTCTGAGTGGGATGGGCTTTGCAGAGATATAGTTTCCATTGAGTCATCCCTGCTCCTATAACTGACTTCAGTAAATGTAGCAAGATTTCTAATTGGTTTTAATAATAAAAACCTGGAGTCAGATATGGGAGGGGGAGCTGAAAGAACAGAGAAGTAAGCAGTGAACCACTAGTTCTTTTCTCTACAAAATCCTCAGACCAAATGGGGTATTCTATCTCTACAAGTCCTCACACTGGACACCTTGAGCTCCTGTCTCCTCCCGCCTTATATTCCTGTCTTCACCCTGCCGCATCTCTTCCTGTTTCCACCTCCCTAGTGTTGGAAATAAAGCTGTGTGACTCTCAAGAACTGTGATTAAACGTGTGAGCCACCATAACCTGGCACTGTTTCTCTCTTAGACAGGATCGATTTCATGTAGCCCAGCATGGCCTTGAACTAACAGAGATTCATCTGCCTGTATCCCAAGTGCTGGGATTAGAGGGATTAGAGGTGTATGGCACCACTACCAGGCCTCTATGGCTAACTAGTGGCAGGCTCCACATGCTGATCTTCAAGCAAGCTTTATTTGTTATATCACAAATAAAATATCACCACAAGTAAACTTGTTGGTTCCCTAAGCAAGATATGGGTGGAATCATTTCTGCAATCTTTTGTCTGGGGTAAATTGCCATTTGTTAATGTCTTGCCAGTAAAAGTCAGACAACTACTGAAAATTAGACATTGGGTCTGATATTCAAAGTTCTAATAATTTACAGAAAATGTGGAGATTGTTGCCTATCTAGAGGGTTTTAGATTTTCTTTTTAATGGACAGATCCATGAATATATGATCAACTACTGGGCTGTTAAGATTCTTTCATTTCCATATAAAACTGACTATAATGAATAACTAGTCATAGGTAAATGTTTTCAAAAATCTGTTTGGATTTTATCATTGTGGGAGGAACAGCTTCACATTTGATTGAATTGCCACATTTTTATAGTATTTTCCTTTTGAAAAGAATTTGTGATTCTCTTGGTAGATATTAATTAAACGAGATGAATCTGCTTGCACCTTATTATGAACTTAATACTCTCTGTGTTTCTCCTTAAATGTAGCATTGGGCCTATTTGCTTTAGGAACTTGGATATTCTTGGCACCTTTGATGTTATTCCATCAAACTTGATGATTGGCTAATCTATATTTGTGAAGTCTGCCATGTAGGCCCTAAAATTTCCTTCAACTTTTGTAGTTATAACCATATCTGGTGCAGATTCCATGCTAGGACAAAACTACTTGGGCAGCTCAACACAGAGACAACAGTATTCATTTTCTAAGATGAGATGGCAGCAAGGTAACAAGTCAAAGTCTTACAGACCTGCGTCTTGAGAGAAGCCCTCCCTGTGAAGCAAAGGTGTGACAATGGCAGTCCTTTGAAAACTACCTCAGGCAGACTGGGTTCAAATCCAGTGCCACATTGTTAATTGTTTGATATTTGTTCCCTAGACCTAACCTGGGTTCTGACTTCTAAGGGTAAATAGCCCCTTTTCTTCCATTAGAGCTAGTGCATGTAGGGTGTGTGTGTGTGTGTGTGTGTGTGTGTGTGTGTGTGTGTTCATATTCTCATGTGGGTATGAATACTTGTGAATGCCTGTGTATAGATTTCAGAAGAACTCTTAGGGTATCATTCCCATTGTATCTACATTGTGTTTTGTAATACTGTTTCTCACTGGTATCTAACTCTCCCCCTGTGTAGGACCTATTTGTCAATAAGCTTCCACGATCCTCCTGTTTCCAACTCTACAAAACTAGGCTGTCAAGCATAATCCATCACATCAGGCTTATATATGCTGGTTTTGGAACTCAAACTCAGGACTTCACTCTTACATTATACTGACTGAGCTATCTTTCCAGCCCCCCAGAGCTAACCATGTTAACAGGTGAATGAACCTAACTCATGAACTAAGGCTATGCTTGATAATGGAAATTATAATAATAATGAAAAGGATGTCTGACTGAATATTTCTTGTCATATAATGCACTGTTTACATAGCAAACATTTAGTAGCTAGAAGCTGATGAGTATTGTATGTACCCTCTCATTTACATAAGAAATAGATATGAAGGTTTTGTAGTAACACTGATGACCATAGACTTTGTTTTTTGAACATAGAGAAAGTGTAGTATCAGTATCTACAGTAACCAAATATGACCTGGGATTCCTGATTGCTTAATCCCTACACTCTGAGTGTTGGGAATTCTCTTACATGCTATGACAGCTCATTTTATAGTGATGGGACTCAAACCCAGGGCTTCCCACATGTTAGGCAAATACTCTCTTAACTGAGCTACAACTGCTGTCTCAGAATTGCTTTGAGTCTGCCTAGTACTCCACTGCATTTCCCCAGGAGACAACTCATTTGTTTGTACTACTCTTTTAATATGTAAGTAATGAGAAATAAACACCCCAAATCATATTTTTGAGGAGCATCACAAAGAAGAAGAACACTATAAGATGGCTTTTTCCTGAACATGACATGTTTAATACCAGAGTCAGAATTTGTTAAACTTTCCTCATGGAAAAATAGTTTTGTTCTGATTCTAATAAAATTCTTCACATCTTGCAAGTTTGGGCACAATGTCTTCTCTTTGGATTGGGCCCTACATCTGAGCATGTGTAAATTATAATAGATTCATACTATTTCCAATCAGATGCATAATACTTTTTAAAAAATCAAGACATGTGTTTACACAAATGCTAGCTGGAATATGGGGTGATCCACTGTTTAGCGGGTAAATTGAATTCATCAATACATCCTTTAAGTTGGAATCAGAGATAAAATCTTCCCTTGCTCTGCATAAATATCTTTCTTCTCAAATCACTTCATAAAGCAGACATGCTGGACATGGTCCAGCATGGGCTATTAGTCTTCTTTATTTCTTTCCAATGTTCTCTACATTTTTTAACTTAAGAGCTGTACTCTATTTTACACTCATTGCTTCAAAATTCATGTAGAAATCCTTACTTAAAAAATTATTGCTGTGGGACAATGGTCTTGTATCCTATAAATGTTTGTCACTTGTACTGGCTTAATAAAATGCTTTTTGGCCAGTATCCAGGCAGGAAGTATAGATGGAGGGACCAGAACAGGAGAATTCTGGGAAGAGAAAAAGCTCAGTCTGCAGTCATCACCCAGTCCAAGAGGAAGCAAGTGAGAATGTCTCACTGATAAAAGTTACCAAGCCATGTGGCTAACACAGACAAGAGTTATGGGCTAATTTAAGATGTACGAATTACTTAATAAGAAACTCTGAATTACTAGGCCTTCCAGTTTACAATTGATGTGGACCTCTGCGTGTTTCTTTGGGACTGAACAGCTGCAGTACTTGGCAGAACCAAAATCTCTGTCAATAAATTATTCCATATATCTTTAGGTTTTGGGAGCCTTAAAATATTTCCTGAGTGTGGGGAGATGACCCATCATGCAACAAAGTTTGTTAAACATGCAGTAAGATCTGAATCCAATTTCTCAATGCCCCTTTAAAAATCTGTGTGTGGCCACATATGTACCTGTAACCCTGTGTTTGGGGATACAGATACTGGGGTTTGTTGCCTATCAGCCTACCTCAAGATTCAGTAAAGAGACCTGTTCTCAAGGAATGAGGTGGATAGTAATAAAATAGGACATCCAATGTCTTACTATGGATTCTGTAGTTGTGCACACAGTACAGTGACATACACCACACACACACACACACACACACACACACACAATTATACAATCATATAAAAAAAAACAACAGCAAAATCTTTCCAGGAGGATTTCATACAAAGAAGACTTGGGTTTCTCTGATCAAAGATGTTAAGCTTATTTTTGAGAAACTGTGTAGCACAGAAAATTGCAAAAAGAGCAATAGCAGTGACACACTACCATTTCCTGCCAGCAGTCAGTACAGTGCCACTGGCAGGAGAAACTGGAAGCCATCCTGGGTCATATGAGTAGCCCTCATAAAGAGAGGACTGCAGCCCAGATACAAGACTTGAGACCTTGGTAGCAGTCACTGATGAAACAGCTAATAACAGGCTTTACACAAGCTGTGGTAGTCTGGAGCTCGGTAAGAAATTTGGAATTTGAGGGAATTCAAGAGCCCATAGGCAAGAATAGAACATCAGCCCATGAACCATGCCAGTTTCTGCCTGATGTCATCATAGAAATAATAATACAAGGAAGGCAGTGGGTTGGGAAGAAAGGCTTCCATTGGAGCAGGTATAATGGATTGCAGTGAGGATGATATAAAAGTAGCATTAGAAATTGAAATAGGCAATGCTATGTGGAAAGGAGGAACTGACAGCCAAAAAAGCTTAGAGATTGTACAGTCATGTAAATAATGAGGAAGATTCTAGACACATGCTGGAAATGAGTGTGTGTGTATGTGTGTGTGTGTGAGAGAGAGAGAGAGGGAGAGAGAGAGAGAGAGAGAGAGAGAGAGAGAGTTGAAATAGGAATTGAGATAAAATTGGGGGCATCCAGAATCAATGAGTAAAATCTACTCTTAACTGGGTCATAGGAAAGGGAATGGTGGCAAAAGTATCTTCAAGCCTAACAATCTGTGTTCAGATCCCTAGTACCCATGTTAGAAGTGAGAGAAGTAAGGACAGCAGTACATACATCCACAGTCTTGTGCTCCCAGGATAAGATGGGAGGCTCATCAGTCAGCTGGCCTGGAAAAAGTAGTGGTGAACAACCAGAGACCTTGTCCCAGACAAGCTACTAGGTAAAGATTGTTGTAGGAGGCCATTTGCTTTGTTCCTAGTCACTTAGCCCCAAAATAATCACACAGAAAGTATATTAATTGAATCACTGCTTGGCCCATTAGCTCTAGCTTCTTATTGGCTAACTCTTACATCTTAATTTAACCCATTTCTATTAATCTTTGTATCACCATGTGACTATGGCTTACAGGGTAAAGTTCTGGTGTCTGTCTCTGGCAGAGCTACAAGGCTTCTCCCTGACTCCACCTTCTCTCTCCTAGCATTCAGTTTAGTATTCCCGGTCTAGCTACGTTCTGTCCTATCAATAGGCCAAGGCAATTTTTCTTTATTAATTAACCAATTGTATTCACAGCATACAGAGTGGAATCCCACATCAAAAGACTGACTCTCATGACTACCAACGTTATGCCAAACCTCATGTGCTCTGTGGCAGACTCATGCACAAACTCACACATGAATATGCACACACACATGCACACAAACACCATATACATCATATATACACAGCATCTCATACATAGTTTAAAAGTCCACTAGGAGTGTCAAAAAGAGGATGAAGTGCACACACTTTGGTAGTAGGATTTACAGCCTGACCTTGTAAGACATTTGAGAAATACATACAAAGGTAGTACCTTTTCTTTCACTTCTCATTCATTTCAAGTTTCTGCTTTACCATTCCCTGAATCTTTTGAACCTAAAATGACCTTGGACAGTAGGAAAATCTAGTAGTATTTTAGTACTATAGATGAAACAATAGGAATAAAGGATCAATAGTCACTTAATACCTACGATGTGGCTAGCCTTGCTCTGCCTGTGTTGAGCACTGCAACTTATCTGATAATACATTTTTTTTTTGGCTAGAAAATTCAAATGACTATGTTAAGGCTACAGAGTTGGCAAGTGCCTAAGTGGAAAGAAATATGACTCTGTGTTAGTACTTCCCTTTCAAGAACAAAATCAGGAGGAAAGATTCAAGGTGAAGTTATTACAGAGCTTAATAGTCTTTGGTGTCATTTTCTAAATTTATCTTTATAATAGTGACATTAATAATAAGAATAAAATAGTACATTCATGTTGATTTAATAAATCTCAGCAGACTTTTTATATACAGTATGTATGAGTTAGCATTCTGTAACAATACATCTGACAGAAACAGCTTAAAGGAAAAAGGGTTTTCATTTAGGCTTATACTTCAAGGGTGTGGTCAATTCTAGTATTGAAGGAATGGCAGCATGAACATTAAGCAACTGACCTCAATGTGTACATACTCAGAAAGCAGTAAGTTTGAATGAGATCTGGTGGACATCTCGCTTTCTCATTTTCATTAAGTCAGGGCCCCAGCCCATGGCATGGAATCAAGAACATTTAGAGCAGGTCTTTCTAAATTACCCAGGTCTAGATGTTTCCTCACAGACCTAACCAGAGATTTGTCTCTTAGGTGTCTGTAGACCTTGTCAAGTTGACTATCGATGTTAACCATCAATAGGGCATAACTTAATCATTCCAACATTCCTCTAAGCTGTGTATTTCTATGTAATTTTACAGACAAGAGAACAGGCTTAGATACCTGAAGCACCTAACTAACACACTTAGGTGAAGAATGCCTAAAAACCTCTATTAAAATTTATTGAATTTACTGATGCCTTCTACTATTTGTGCAATGGTAAAGTAGTGTTACATTACTCTGACGCCAAAATGCTAAAATGAATCATTCTCTTCCCTTTTCTTTCCTGCCGTCTTCTGAAGACATAGGGGAGAGAGCAGATGGCGCTGTGCTTCCTTTTCTATAAGCACTTTCAGGGTGAGTGTCTGGGGTGTATGCATATATATAAACATATGTGTGTGTTCCAACTAGTTCCTATAAAAGACCATTTCAATCTACTTTCATAACATAGTTAAAAGTAGAGTTGAGTGCCAGAAAAAGTACCTCTTTCGTAAGCCAAAGCAATCCATCTTATCTGAACTGAAGAAAATAAATGAAAACTGGAAGTCCAGATCAGGGATTGGGAAAACTAAAAATATCTCAGAAATAAGCTTCTTGGCTGCTTAATTTTTGATGATAGCTATCAATAGTGAAGTCTCAAGTGTGGAGGATTCAAAATTGTCTATAAGCAGGTATACACAATCAAAGCAACAAGACAGAAATGTCTCAAGTAGAAAACTGTTTCTCAAAAAGAAAGTATAAAATGATTTAGAAACAAAGTTGAAAATAAAAGATCTGTCTTTTGTGTATGGTGTGTGTGTGTGTGTGCAGGTGACAGCTCTGTGCATGTATGTGATCAGGTGACTATGTGTGTATGGCTTCCACAGCCTCCTTCAAATATGGACCGACTCCTGAAAGCCAAATAAGGCCTTTCTTTGCCTGGGTGTGTTTTGACCAGTGTGTTATCATAGCAACAGGAAGAAAACCAGCATAGTATGTTACACCTTTGTCTCTGACCTTCTTCCTGGTCTCTCATAAATCACATCCACAAGTCTTTGACCATGATATTAGACCTGGATAGGTGTCTCTCATCCTTAATTTGTTTTCTAGAAAGCCATATGTGTCCTTTCTTTCAATATCTGTCTTTATTCTCTTGTGAAGTCTATTACCTTTCTGCTGTAATTTTAACTTGTGTTCTCTTGATAATGTGCATGGAAATATTACTTCCTCCAGAATTTTATCCTAGTTCATTCAATTCATCCCCACTTCCATATTCTTCATACTTCCCTTGGAAGAGGTTTCCAATGTCCTGGGATCATAGCATTCAGTAATTACGGATGGCCTGTAGCACAGATGGCAGACCATTTGTCATGGGAATGGGGTCTCTGTCGATCCTGCAGAACCCTCTATTAGCTTTGAAAACTGAGAGAATTGATGATTGTCTGAAAATGACCCATCTCCATCCAGCAGCAAGAGGGTGTTGTAAGCTGGGATCTAAATATAGATGTAAATAATGAGCTAAGTATACACATATTCTAATAGTGAGAGAGTTGAGGTGGAGGGAAAGGAGCCAGTCCTTTTCATATAATCACAGATATAACAATTGGAAAAGGAATATGCTATTTCAGGTTGACATGCTTTTTTCAGTCTTGCTGATTTGGTCATAAAACATAAACAACTTCCATGAATTTACAAACATAATAGTTTCCAAATCACACATTCAACTAGCATTCCTGTCCCCTCCTTTAAAATTCAGACAAGCCAGATGTGCTCGGAGCCTGGTGTTCCCAGGTATCTGTGAAATCAGACATGTGATATTTAATCCTCTTATCAATTTGGCTAGATCTAGAATCTAGGAGACAAACCTCCCACTATGTGTCTGGGGGCATTCCTACATTGGGTTAATTGAGATGAGAAGAATCACCCCAAATGTGGGTGGCACTATCCCATTGGATGGATGAACTGGACAGTAGAGTTCATCTCTTTCTACTTCCTCACTGTAGACACAGTGTGACCAGCCTATTCATGATTCTGTTTCCCTGCTTTTCCTACCACAAAGGACTACACTCATTAAGCCACAGCAAACTTTTTTTCTTTCTTAGGTTGTCTTTGTCAGATATTTCCTTGCAGTAACAAGAAAAGTAAATACTACAGAAGAGGCATGCTCATCAGGGCATGGTATTCACGGGAGATATAAACCTATAAGCTGGAACTTGTCATTTTTATGTAGCGGCACTAAAACATCTCTGCCAGATGATCTAATACCTGATTTTAAACGTTATTTGACGTAGCTTATTTATAACTCAAGGTCATTTGTAAGCATGAGAACTCTTCTGCTTCTTGTCCTGGTCTGTCCTTGGCACCACCTCTAGACAGGGTCTGAGTATACAGGATTTGTCTCCTTGATAATGTGTAGGTTTCAGGCTGTTACGGGTGACTCAGCAGATAATTTGCTTACCATAAAGGTACACGGATTGCGGTTTGGATCTCAAGAACTCACATTAAAACAAAACAAAACAAAAACAGAATGGATATGGTGACCTTTTTATTCCCAGTGTACCTGAGGCAGAGACACCAAACCAAGCTGGCCAGTCGAGTTAGCTACGATGGTGAACTCTGGAGACAAAGACAGACCCCCACCTCAGTGTATAAGGTAGGGAGATAAAGAAGAGCCTTTGTTAAGAGCCAGAGACTACAACACACACCCCTACATGTTACATGCAGCATCAACCACACACCAATGCCTGGATTTACAATGGTCTCAGGTGTTTTCTTGTTCTCACCTCTCTCTGACTTGATGCTTTGGCCTGTTTAAATAGAAGAAACCATGAGACGAGACCTTTTCTTGTTATCTGCATTTTAAAAGATACTTTCATTTCTTTTGCTGCGCATGCTGTCAGTTTGGGCAGTGACTGGAATAAACAGGTATCCTCCAGCCAGGTTCAATTTTGCAACCATCTCATCCTCTTGCATCCGCATCTCCCTTTTGTTCAGCTTACGTTTTCTTTCTGGGTCAGTGTGCAGAGACCTTCCTCTCTTATCATATTCTGCATTCAGAGGACAGGCAAGAAAAATCCTTCTCACAGGTGCTTATCTTGGCCTCTATTTCCTGTTGACTGAGCAGGGAGAGCAGCCCGGAGCTCCTATCACTCACTGTGAGCTCTACAGGGACATCAGCAGGGCCCTGTGTCTTATCTTAAGCTCAACTAGCAGATAAATGGACCAGGGTACTCCAAAGTCCCAATTCAGGGACATCCCCCCAAACGAAGTTGGGCTTAGTTCACAGGGGCCTTCTTGATGGCAGCAGGGGACCCAGTGACTCTGCAGGATGTCTTCTTTAGAAATCTTTTATTTTGTGTCTTTTGAAGGATTACCCCCAAAGCCAGATATCCACAGTAGTGATTTAATCTTTCTTATGTTTTCACTTAAAAACACTAGAAATTCAGCCAGAAAGAGTGGCTAAAACAATGTTCAAGTTCAAGGTTTTTGTTTACATTTCATTCCTTTCAGTCATCACCTGCAGGATGTGGGCCTTTATCTCCTGGCCCCTTGGCTTCCAATGGACCTTGCTCTGTGCTCTTTCTGGATCATTTCCCTGGTAGGATAAATTTGTAGGACTTGGTAGATAGTGATTCTACTTGCACCTATCCTCTTTGATGCAGCCCTCTTCACTTCTCCATTCCAGCTGTTACATGAGATTTATTTTTCCTCTGTGTACAGCATGGCCATCCCATTATGGAGTAGACAATGCCAAGTAATTATGACAACAAATGTGATTGTCAGACCTACAGTTACGGATCTACTGGCACTCCCTCAGTAAAGGAGAAGATGTGGACCACAGGACCAACAATGACTCCTTCTGCCTTTCTTGGGAGACCAACAATGACTCCTTCTGCCTTTCCCCAGCAGGAAATGATTCTGAGAGTAGCTAGAGGATTTACAAAGTGAAACATTGACCAAAAAAAAAAAAAAAAAAGAGCACTTCATTTTGCTACTTCTTGGAGGGCATCCTCCATGATGGCGTGGGGTTTACTGTGAGGATGCTGGCTGAGGCCCACCCAGGAACCTGTAAGTGTGTATGTGTGTGTATGTGTAAGCTGTGAGTGTGTATGTGTATGTTGTATAAATAAGCATGTGTAAGCTGGAGGCCAATATCACTTGCTTGCTTGATCACTGATTGTTTTCCACTTTATTTTAGGGACATGGTCTTTTACTGAATATGGAGTTTGTTGACTCTACTAGAGTGTAGACCAATGGACTCCAGGTATCCAGAGATCTGGTTCTCACTGTCTCTCTGCCCTGGGGTTACAGATGCATGTCATCATGCCCAGCTTTAATGTGTGTGCCTGGAGTCTGAACTCAAGGCCCATATGAGAGCCGTCTCCATTGCCTTATTAATGTCATACCTAGTTACCTCTGTGGTGATTGGATGCAAGCATGTACCACGTAAAGATCAATTGGTTCTACTTGGCACACCTACCACCTCATATATTGGTGGTAAAATTATTTACAAACAGTGTCTTTTGGCCACTTTGGAGGATACTATATTTTGGTTAACTTCAGTTTCCCTGAAGTGCACTAGGTCACCAGAACTTGCTATTTTGGGGACAGTTATACCTGTTGATCTGTATCCAATCTTCTCACCCTGGTTCTCCTTGGCCTCTGTTAAATGCTCTATTCTCTACATGTATAGGAGGCTCTTATTGCCCTCCACATGCAGAAATCATATAGTAGTTGTCTTTATATATCTGACTCATTTCTTTAGCACAATGTCTTCCAAGTTCATTACTGTTGTCCCCCAGTCCAATTGTGGCAATGCCCAGGCTTCACAATTGCTTGGAGAATATGGTCTCCCTATGAGCTTTGAAGTAGAATCCTCAATCTCTACTAAACACATCTTTAAAACCATATCTATAAAATGAAGATTAAAAATACAGATTATTTTCGGGGCTGGGATGAGAGCTCAGTCAGAAAATTTCTTCCCACACAAGCATGAGGACCTGAGTTTATTCCCAGACCCACGTAAAAAATCTAATGTGTTACATTTTTGAAGCTCACTACTAGGAATGTTGGAAGATCTATGGGACTCACTGGTCAGCCTCCATGGTGAGGGTCTGTATCACTAAACAGCATGGATGGAAGAGCACCCGAGTAGACCTGTGACCTACAAATTAGTAGGCATGTCACACATGAACATAGACCCTCACAGTCATGTGAACATACACACATATATGTACACGCAAATTCACGTGTCCACATACAAAGACACACATGCACACATTGATAGATGTTTATTTATTACACTTAATTTCATTGTATCTGTATCAGTAGCAGTAAACATGGTCAGTCATAAAGTTTATAAACTTTCTACTCATAGTGAGTCATAGAAGGCAGAATAGATTTTAAAAAATCACAATGGTTGGGTTTACTAATGCTGATAATTCCATCCACTTCTTCTGGGGTATTCCCTAAGCCTTGCCAATGTTCAGAGCCAGGGAAAGTGGGGAGTAGGATGGGACACCAACACCCAGGAATTCTATAGCCATTGCATTTTTTCAGCTCATGGCAGCTTCAATTACCTGCACAAGATCTATGAAAGACTGGGCCCTCAACATCCTGTCACAGAGTAAGAGTTTACCTGGCCCTTCCACCTATTAGGATGCAAAGGCAGTTCATAGTTGGGGGGGGAAGACATTTTCTTCAGTGGAGTAGCCACTGGCAAGGTTCTCATATTAACCTCTCATCCATGTTCCTGTAAGTAGCCTTATAGATACTCATTAACAATTCACTAAAAAATGAAAGATGTGAAAGTCTTAGTGTGACTATTTGGGACATGAAAGGGAATCAGCAGAAGTGGGAGGGGGTGATAAGAGAAAACAGGGCTATGAATAACAGGGCTAAACATAAACATATCACATAAATTTATGAAAATCAAAACCCTGTAGACGGAAGTTTCTGTCCTGCTTGGACCACAGTCATTCAGTCCCAAAGTAACACATAGAGGATTATATTAATTATTAACTGGTTGGCCTTTTAGCTCAGGCTTATTATTAACTAGTTCTTATAACTTAAATTAACCAATAATTCTTATCTATGTTTAGCCATGTGGCTTGGTACCTTTTTTTAGTAAGTAAGGCATCCTCATCTTGCTTCCTCTGCTTCTGGCTGACGACTACATCTGTCTTTCCTCTTCCCAGAATTCTCCGAGTCTGGTTTCCCTGCCTATAATTCCTGTCTGACTACTGGTCAATCAGCACTTTATTGAAGCAATATGAGTGACAAACCTTTATAGTATATAAGAGCATTATCTTACAGCAAAACCCCAAGTCCAACCACTCACATATAAGTAACTATATGTATGTGTAATCACATATGTATGTGTAGTATAAGCATGTGTGTGTATGCATGTGTCCTTGTTGCACATAGGTGTGTAAAGGCCAAAGGAGGAAGTCAGGTGTCCTGTTCTTTCATTCTGTACCTTACTTCATTAAGTCAGAATCACTCACTGAGTCTGGGACTAGGATGGGAGTTAGCCAGACCCAGCTATCCTCCTGTTTCTATTATCAACAGCTATGTGTGACCATATCCAGATTTTGTCAGTGCTGGAGTTTGAACTTAGATACTCATGGCTATGCAGCACACCCTCTAGCCTGCTGAGTTAGCTTCCAAGCTGTGCATGCAACTTTATATTCTTCCAAACAAGAGTTAAAAATCATAAACAAGTTATTTTCTTTGCTTGTTCCAAAGGGTGGGGGAGTACATGGCTACAAAGCATGTTCCTAGCTTTACCAATATATATCTGTCCAAAGACAGAGAACAGGGATCCGTGTGGGAGTCACATCCCAAGGCCCTTTATGAACTGTCAGGAGTTTACGCTGTTAAGTGTGTTTCATGCTGCTGGAAGCCTGCTCTGAAGAGTTGATCTCTATCTTCACAAAGGCAGCAATTTTTCATCCGTGTGTATACCTTTGCCTCCATGTGCACAGAGCTCAGAGCGCTCTCTCTCTCTCTCTCTCTCTCTCTCTCTCTCTCTCTCTCCTCTGTGTGTGTGTGTGTGTGTGTGTGTGTGTGTGTGTGTGTGTGTGTGTGAGAGAGAGAGAGAGTCAGCTTTTCTAGCTGCATATTTTAAAGTATGAGAAATGAGGTTATGTTGTTTTCCCTCTGCTCCTGGGCTTTCTACTTTTTCTTTTTGAAAACAGTTTGCTTGCCAGCAACATTTTCCCTCAAATTCTCCCAAGCTGTGATAATATTGTATACAGAACATTTTATATTTATCCAAAGCTACATATTAGAAAAAATATATTCTTCCCTAGATACTCATGCTGTATAAACAATGTAAGTCTTTGTCCTAGAAAAATAACACAAATTTTATTTATTATTGTATCAGAATTCTTTCCCCTAACTTAATCAAAATTGATAAATGAGTAAAGAAATAGACACTGAACCTCTGAAGCTGACATATCTGGCCATCTTATGAAATGTGGATATTTATCCCTCACAATTAAATGTCACAGAGCAGAAAGGTTATGTCCCATAGAACCAAGGTAGTTTTAGTAAGTCTGACACCAGTCCTGGGGTTGTTGGTCATAGGAGATAGTTTTCTGGAATTTTTTGCCTATAAGGAGAATTCCTTTTGATGTGGGAATTAATCTTCACGGCCCCAAAGGTGAGGATTTGGATATTTGGCTTTAAAATGTCCTTAGTATAAATTTTAGTCAGTTCTTCCCCCAGTGCTCTATGGAATACTCACTCTTTTCAGGGCTTAGTGTCCCCCCTTTCGAAAGCTGCTTCTGGGATAGTGTGCTGGTTCATCTTTGCTGGCAGCTAACAGATGCCTCTGGGTAAGTCCATAAAGGTACTTCCCGGAAGGACCAACAGAGCAGGCAACACACTTTCTCCAGAGTAACTCAGAGTACAGCAACTTTATGGAAACCAACATATAAGGAGACACAGGAGGAAAAAGCTGCAGTGTCTGCGATTGTGACTTCACTGCCTGAAGGCATGTGTATCCACCTCCTGATGTTGAAACTGCTGCCGCCCTCCCCTGGCATCAGAATCTACTTTCTTCAGAGTTTAGTGATAACCAGGGACTCTCCAGGAGTCCTCTGTACTTCAGCAACGCATCAAAACTGCTGTACCTTCCAGCCTTGCAGACTGGAGAGATCCTTGATTCTCAACCGCACCAGCCTGCAGATGGGCATTTTTTAAATTACACAACTGGTAACGGGTAAGGTAATCTAGTGAATTCCTGTGTCCTCAGTATTTCCTCCTTCAGCTCTGTTCCTCTGGAGAACCTTAGCTAACGCAGATGGCAGGTGAGCATTAGCCATTGCTCACACTTCCCATGCTGCATGCATCTTCCATGCAGGAGCAGAGGATGCTTTTAAATTATGGATCTTAAAATAGAGTTTCCTCATAAAACATTGGAGAGAGACATCAAATAGCGCCTGCCTTCTAATGATAATGAGGACAGTAAATAATATTAAAGCTTTCACAGCTTGTTAAAAGAAACATGCATCTATCGTCTCCGTGTAATAAATCTGTATTATGCTTAAAGCAGCAAAAGTGCATGCAGTTTCTAATTCATGGGGCTGTGTTTGTGTAAAACCGAACAAGATGCATTCTCTTCACCATCCTGGGATAGCACAAAGCCACGCTTGTCAGAAGCATCCTAATTGGCTACTGGGTCTGAGTTTTACAGCTTCACTTCATCTGGCCACGAAGACCCAGACATTAATATGCAGGAGGGGAAAACGGGACATAAACTTCACAGTGCAGGAGTTAAAGGGAGAAGAGCAGAACATCAGTCAAGGGCGACAGGACCACCGCCTGTCAAGACAAAGTTTCAGGAAGAATTCTTCTCCTTGGCTAAGGTGTCTAAGGGACAACAACTCGTCCTACATGGGGTGCACGCCTAGAAAGCTCTTGACAAATGTACTAAAGAAAATGAGATTTTATGCAGCACAGTGCCATGCATAAATCATTTTAAGGGCTGACCAAATTTTTTATATAGAGAAGCTGAAATTTAACTTCTTCCAGAGTCCCAGGCCTTCAACACGAGATGGAGACTTCTGAGATATTCAGCCTTGGAGACTAAGCGCTTAGCTGATTCTCATTCTCTCCGATCTGAAACAGCTACTGTTGGACTATTCAACTGCTGTCATTGAAACCAATCTAATAAACCCTCTTGTAATACATGCTATGGACCTCTAGGATGGTATAGGTAAGAATAGAATAATCCCAGTTTAAGGTCTTTTAGGTTTTCTGCCCCAGCAGTACAGCAGTAATCATGGAGTCACCACTTCTTTGAGACTTCTTTTCCTCTAGCACTATTCTCCATTTCTCTGAAGCATGGACTACTTCCCCATGAATTCTCCGAGTCTCACCATACCTGATAGAACACAACAAGCTGGGGACCCCATTCTTACTCTAGCCAACAAATAAGTCATTATGCCATGCTTGCCAACAGAGACAGAGACATCCTTGTTAGAGAAGGGGTACAGAGACACTTTTAAATCAATGGAAAAGGAAGGAAGGGGAGTCACCAAGTAGGACACTTTAAACCCAAATAAAAACCCGAACCTTGCTAGAGTTGGTGGTCTCGCCAGCTCCATGAGGGAATCTCTGAGGCTTGCGAATAAAGTTTACTTTGACTCTACTGCTGTTCCTTTAGTCATCTAGTTCTTTAGCTGAAGACAACAAGAAATCTATTAGCTGTTATCAATTCGATCAATTCTGTTCCTCCAGGAAACCCTGATCTTACAGGAGAAATTAAGTAACTTGCTCAAAATCCTACAGTTAGAAATGGCTGGAGTGTGACTGAGGCCCAGACTGAGGACTCAGACATGAACTGTGTGTTGGGATTGGTGAGAAAGCCAGCCACTTAACACATACTGGAATTTGGCTGTTTGTATCATTGTGGCACTGATCCAAAACCTCCTAGAAAGAAACAATTTTCCTATACTGATGAATAAAAATTCTCATGCTACAAATGTAGAAGTGGAGGCCGATTTATTTTGCATAGTCCAGCTGGAGCAGAAGCGAGGTCCCAGACTCCCAAACTAGCCCTTTTACCGCCTAGAAAAGCCAGATTGTGCCCACACCCTACACACTCCAGTGTCCTGTACAGCTTCTTTTCCCATGAGCTAGTTACATAGGTGGTGTTATAAAACCTTGCCAGAAGGCTTCCTGTTCTCTCTTCATCAATTTGCAATCATTTTTCTAAGACATGTTGCCCTCTGTACCTTCATTCTTTTCTCTTACAATGCTTCCAGAAGACAGCAGGTAAAGTCTTGTGCAGTGACAAGTTCCTGGTTTTGAAGAATGATGGCAATTGATTAGTACTGAAAAGATACTGTTCAAGTGACAATTTAGGCCAGAGATCTCAACAGTTGATGATTCCTCCATTAATGAAGCCAGTGAGTGAGCTAGAACTACCATCATAACAGTGCCCAGGCTGCTATCCACCCAGACTTTAATACAAGCAGAAGGTGGAAAGCACTGATAAGCTGCACTTCAAAGACACTTTTCTCACCTGAGAGATTCCATATGCCAAGGCCGAGCATAGCTTCATCATGCACCTTCCTGTACCTAAGAGATATGGTGATGGATGTGTTTTTATAAAACTGTGTAGGTGCTATAAGGTGTCCTTAAGAGAAAAGGTCTCCATTGAAACGACACCACTGATGGGTGAAAAGAGTCATCTGATATTGTTGTCCTGGGAGAAATAAGGATATTCTAGAATCACGTATGCTCTTTGGTTATCAGACTATTGAACCATGGAGCCCAAATAATTGCAATTTCCCATGAAACTCCATTTTGATGCAGGGAAAAGGCTGGAAAATTAGTGACATCCACAGGGAAGCTTATCACAGAAATAGATTTCCCATAGTTCCACAGCTTATCAGACTACAGGGCAGGAGAGACCAAACCCCATACAAGAATGGATCAGTGATAAGTGGGACCACATTTGATCATGAGTAGCTATGCAAACTATTTGCCCTGTTTTTAAACTTAAACCCCATCTCAAAACCTGAAGATATATTTTTGGGGTACCTTTTCCCAGTGTGGTCACATTGAATAAATTTCCTTTTCTTCTGGTAAACAGTAGAGAAGGAATACTGAGACCCATGGCTGCACAGGGTACAGAAGTGACAGCTATGTGCTTTACCCTACTCTGGCCTAAATAAGAGATTTAACACCCCCTCCAAGGCTCAGGGCATGTTGCTGTGGATACATCAGAAAGAATGTAAGAGTCAGACAGGGAGATGACTGTAAAATGTCATTTTACAGACAAGACAGCAACTCCAATCATGAACTCAGCAGTTGTAGATGTTTGTACTGGGTCCATCAAAACTCATGGATGGAGAAGGGGCCCAAGGGACCCTTCCCCACACTGCTGAATTATACCCTATTTAGAGATCCAGGGAGCTGAGAAATCCTTGGCCTTTAGTTACATATACACAGATGACCCTAACAGGCTCCAGTGGACATTTCTAATCCAATAGTCACATAGAGAGTCCTGGTTAAAGTAAATGAGTCACAAAACAATACCAAAATTTATGAACTGGGGAGAGAAACTGGTAGATGATGGGGGAATTCATAGGGATGGCATAAAAGATGGTGGGGGAAAGAATAGCCGCAATACTATCAAGCAATAATAGAGAGAAATTGCAGTACAATAAAGTTTGCAGATAAAATTCCACAGGCACACAGGGTAGTCTTTATTGTGGCTTTTGCTCTGTCTCTGAGATTAGACAAACTCAAATGCATATATTGTTGAAGATAAGTTTTGATAAAGCTCATACTTTCCATGGTAGGATTGTGTGGATTAGAATTATTAGGCAAAAGGAACAAGGATATAAAAGACAGAAAGATAGGACAGCATCGGGAGGGACACACAGTGAACACTGAATTCCACTCATTTATCCTTCACACGTTTTTATACTTCCCTCCAAAAGGGGAGCAGGGAGACAAAAGACTTCATTTACAAGACACAAGGCATAGACATGAATTCTCTGACCTTTGGTCCTGCTGAAATACTAATTAACCACATCCTAGGCCAGAATCTCTTGTTTGTAGTCGCACTTGTTGTCAACAGCTTTGAGGGAACAAAATAAGCTCAAACTGTCTGACCTTCAGGCAAGGTGGTATGGGCTCATGTCTTCATGTGCCCCGACAATATACACACACAATAATATCTATATGTGTCTTTTTTTCAGTGACCTGAGAATTTGACTAGAATTACAGAGACTGAGAAAGAAATTGGTAAAGACAATTATTTTGCTTCTACTAATCACTTATGTGTTGTTGTTTAGTCCTATTTCAAAATTATACAGCAAGAATCATCTGAGAGATTGGGACCCTAACTGAGGAAATACCTCCAAAACTCTGTTTCTTAGCAAGCTTGCAGGGCATTTTTTAAAATTAGTGCTTGATGGGGAGAGCTCAGTCCATCAGGGAGGGCCTAACCCTGGACAGGTGGTCCTGGGTTCTATAAGACAGCAGGATGAGCAAGCCATAGGGAATAAGTCTTTAAGCAGCACCCCTTTGTGGCTAATGATCACTACAGGAACTTTTGCTTTTGTAACTTGTAGGTGGGTGTATGAATCGTGGAAGGTCATCATCATGCAGCCTTCTTTGCTATACCGTTGAATTTCATCTACTGAATTCCTTTCATGTTTGCTTTGTGGTAGTGAATTTACAATCCCACAGCACCCTGGAGTTTTTGCATAACAACCAGAGAGTAAACTTCAGTGTTACACAGCATATAACTGCTACAGTGTGAACACTTGCTTTGGAACACACTTTGTATTCTTTCAATGTTGAAAGGTGAGGGAAGGCATCCTATGTTGAAGACAGTCAGTAGCTGACAATAGCGTCCTCTTAGACTTACCCAGTGCCTTTGCCTAATACAGCTTTGTAACTGATGGATGCCAGCATTCATAATCATTATTTCCCAAATAGCATCACCAAGCTAAGGATTACTATTTTCACACGCCCATCTCTTTGCTCATTTTAAAGAGCATATTCCACAAGTAATAGAAACTTTGCTAATCCTTTTAAGTTGTTTGATGGGTACAAATTAATGAGGACTTGTCTCTTCTTTCCCTAAGCAACTAGAGGCTACTTTTCCTAGTCTAGCTCATTTATCATCCATACCCCAAATCTGTAGCCACCCAGCAGAGCGGTCATATGATCCTCATTGCTGTAGGTACTTTTTTCATGCTAGGCTATTTACATGGGTCACTTTCCCACATTTTGCTCTTCCCCTGGATATTGTGGTATATGAGGACAGGCTTAATGAGCTATGGAGCAAAGATAATCCCTAGCAAATGCATCAATTGAACAGCTCTAAAGCCAAATTTATAATGATGTCAAAGTCATTTTGGAAAACATTTTAGTTATATCATTGAGAAATGAGGCAGCCAGGACAAATATTCAGGAAATTTTATCAGGCATTTGCTTCGAGGGATACAAAGTAGAGAGATGGAGACAAAATCAACTTGTTCAGCTTCTTGGACAAGAGCTGTCCACCTAGTAACATTGGGAAAGATTGTAATAAAATGTCAGAAGAAAGGTGTTAACCCTAAGAGGAGACCCAAGAGGGAAAAGGAGCACACAGATGTAAGAAGATAGGCCTACTTTAAGTAGTTGAATCGGGAGAAGGATGGCTTACTGCACTTGAATTGGATCTATAAGGACAAAGTTCTCAGCGATGAAGATAAATGTTGCATATGGCAATTGATGCTGAGTTCCAGTGATGGTGCTACTGTAAGCAAGAACTGGAAGAGGGAGGAGAAAGATGATACAGTACAATTTTACAGGCACAAGAACGTCAGGCCTGGTGCCCTACAGGATGTGATATGTTCTCATGTTGGGTGAGTTGGTGTGTAAGCACATGTGTGTGTGTGCGCGCGTGCATGTGTGTGTGTGTGTGTGTGTGTGTGTGAAGCTGTGTGTGCAGAGGCCAATGATGGGCTGCAGTTCTTGAGTTCAGTTTTACTGGCATTGCTTTGTTGTGTACACTGGACTTGCTAGTCTGTGGACAGTATCCTGGATTCTGAATAAGAGGTCTAAGTTATATGAGATTAACAGAACAAGACATTAAGTACCAAAATGCATTAGATTCTTGAGTTGTCAAAGCAAATTCCTCCTAACTAGCTGATTTATATCACCAAGAATATTTCATAATTCTGGAGATCAGAACTTCACATATTAAAGCAGTATAGGGCTCTATGTTCTCTGCAAATCTCAGAGGAGTGTTTTCCCTTGTTTCCTCCCAGCTTTGACTGCCTCCTGCCAGCAGAATGTTCCTTGTAAACACATCAGGCCAGTCCCTGGACTCTTTTTATCTATGACTCCCTTTACATTTATTTGACCTAATACCTTGTAGGTATATGTTTGTACAGCAGCACATGTGAAGGTCAGAGATCATCTTGGCCATGATTCTTTAAGAGCTGTCTACCTTGGCTTTATTTGTTGAGACAAGGCTCATTCATTCTTCTGTCAGGAATTCACTGTCTATGCTAAGCTGAGTGACCACTGAGCTGTAGGGATCCACCTGTTTCTGCATCCACATCACCGGGATTACAAGTGCACAGCACCAAACAAAGAATCTTTTACTTGTCTTCTAAGACTAGAACTTAGGGCTTTAAGCAGGAACCTATACAGCCATCTGTCCAGCTCAATCTCTCTTCTTAATACCAGTCACCAGGGCAGAAGCTCTTCTAGTTCCACAGAAAGTTCACATGAAGATTGGTTATACCAACAAATACCTTGTTTCCAAACAGACCACATTTTGAGATTCTGCAGTCTGTGGGAAAACATTTCAGCTCATCTCAACAAGCTTATTTATGCACAATCTTATAAATGAACGACAACAAAAAATTATGATTTAAGCTTACAGCATCTACTTTTAATTCCACTGAGTAGATAGTTAGTAGTGTAGTTATTATTTTTCCATGTATGTGTGTGTATTTATGTATGCATACATGCAAGAATGTGTGTGTATGTACATGCCATGGTGTGAATATGAAAGTCAGAAGACATCTTTAAGATCTTTACCTTCTATGCTGTTTATAATATGGTCCCCCTGTTTCAGCCTAAGTATACCAGACTAACTAGCCTTTAACTTCTCTGTCCATCACTGTGAAGTTACAGCTGCTTACTTAGGTTCCAGGTTTCGAATTTAGTACATCTAATTTATGTGTGAAGTACTTTACCTTCATTGCTATCTCCCCAGCCCATTGCCCCTGGGCTCTTACATTTAAGTAAAATTTTATTTCATGAGGCAATTTTATCTTTAAATATACAACACTGAAATGCCTGAGAAATTAGGGTTTCTAAGAGTATAGCATTATATCTAACTCTAATAGCAAGCAAATTTTCAAAGTCCAGAATCTTACACCACCCTGGGTAGCACATGAACAGTTTTAACTATGAACAGCAATTTTATTTAGCTAAAAGTTTAAATTTTGAAAAATGAGCAATAATCTCTCAAATTACTGCAATTATGAGGACCACTGAACCTCAACTAATACCATCAAATGCTCTCTAGTCATGTGCATTCAAATAGAACTGCTTCCTTCATTTATTTCTTTTGCTTGCTGTACTTTGATAACATGTAAAAGGGCATTGATCACATGACCTATTATCAAGTCTTTGTATACATATGCCCGTGTGTGCGCATGTGGGGGCCAAAGTCAATGGAGGGTGTCTTCCTCAATAGTCTACATAGTTTTTGAGACAGTGTCACACTATACCTGGAGCTCACTAACCAGTGGTAACTATATGACTTGGCTATTAAGCACCATGAACCCTTGAGTTTCTGCCCACCCATTGCTTGGCTCACAGGCACAGGCCCCAGTTCCTAGCTTTTTTATATTTATTTGCTGGGGATTCAAATTCAGGTCCTCATTTTGGTGCTATAAACATTTTGATGAAGGAGTTATCTGTCTATCCCTTTAAAACTATTTGTTTTTTTTTTTATGGTGACAAATGGCTTTCAATTAATAGTTATGTCAGAAGAACAGGTACTTGTATGATATTTTCTTCAGAAAAAGCACCAACCAGTAATGTTATTCAGACAAATCTTTAAAGTCTTCTATGCAAGTACTTTGTTCTCACCAAATTGATGACATTTTTGATAACTTCTAGGCAGTTAAAGGGAGTCTTGTGTATTTCTCACTAGTCAACCCCTGTGATTTATCATAACACTAACTTAGCTGCTTTTTATTGAAAAATGATATATCATTAATTTTTCAAAGCCAGCATTTATTATTGCATAACTTCTCTGAGCTTGGATTGGGTGGTGCATAGCCTGAAAGGCTCAAATAGATTAAGTCGGCTTGAAAATGTATATGCCAATAACAGACGTGGTCAACAACAGAATACAGATTTCTTATTTCAAATCCCAAATAATTGTTTTTCTACCTGTCCAAAGACATTATTTCTGGTCTCAGAAAATAGTGGTGATTTTATATTTGGGGACATCATATGTCTAAGATCTTTGTTGGGCCCATATTTATCTTCTCTCCCAAGGCCAGAGTCTGTTACTTCCTTGTGTTCTCCTTTTGGGGTAGGGGTGGAGGTAATCTGTCATCTTCGCAATGTCCCTGGTGTTTCTGAGTAATAGTAATATTGCATTGCTTATATAGAAATCTCGACTAGAGAGTGTCCAAATTTTCTGGGAGCAGTTTAGAGAATTTTAGTAGGGAAACTAAGGCTGTAGTGGGTAGAGTCCTTGCCCAGCATACACTAAACTCTGTGTTCAGTTCCAGCAATGTATAAGGTTGACATGATAGTACATGCCTAAAATACTAACATTCTGAATGACAAAACCAGAAGGTCAGAATTTCAAGGTCATCTGAAATTACATAGCAAGTTCAAAGGCAACTTGGTGTTATTATTTATAAATATATGGTGGTGGGGGACCAATTCCACAAGAAGCAGCAGTCCCAAGAGGAGCGGCAGTGGGTTACCCGAGGCCTCGGCAGGTCTCCTTGGTGAGTGGGAGACCATGGTGGGTGAGAGACAGAGAGATACGCCATTCAGAGAGAGTTTGGGTATAGAGTTTATTTAGAGTTATTTAGTGAGTTATGGAGGGGAAAGGGAAGGGGTAGAGGGGAAAGGGAAGCCAGGGAGGAAGAAGGGAAAGGGGCGTAGTTACCACTTCAGAAGAGGGATGGGAAGTGAGAGAGCAGGCTGGAAAGGAGGCAGGAGATCTGCTTGTGTGGAAGCTGGAGTGGGAGGCGGGGTGTTGGGAGTGGGACAGGGTACCCAGGTGACAGGGAAGGTCACCAAAATGGTAACACTTGGAAGATAGGAACCTTTATTTTATAGTAAAAATAATAATTATTATTATTTTATAATTTAATCTAAGCAGTGAAACTAATTGCAAAACAAGCTCTTGCTGCTGGTAACTGTTATGCCCAAATCTGTGAAGTTCCCCAAAAGCCAAAAAGGTGACCGAATTCTGTATGTAAAAGCAAAGAGCCTTTATTTTATGTAAGTTTGCAAACTTGGTCTCTCCGCATGTCCAGTGTATTGGGATAAATGGAAAGTCCCAAGCTCAGTTAGAGTAGGGTTTTTATAGTAGTAAAGGTGGGGGTTTCTGAGGTTCAGGACCCCTGATTGGCTGACATTTGTCTAGGGGTGTCCTGATGAGTTTGTGCTGGCAGGTGATCCTATCTACAATGGTTGGAACGTTAGGCATTTCCTTTGGTTGGTCTGTTCTTGGGTGTTGCTCAGGTAATCAGGTTATGATCCATCCTGCAACCAGGTATTGCTTCATGGTAAACTACTGGGACCCAAGCCTCTTGTTAAATTTATTGATGGCTGAGTCCTACTCTAACAGGTGATAATGGTTGCAAGCAAAGAACTTCCCTTGGGAGATGTGTTTATATTTAGCTTAATATGCTGGCTCCTACAGTAACCAGTCAAAAATGAGCATTTCGACTTTTTGAACAGCTCCTTCACTTACTCAAAAATGAGTGTGCAATACCTCTTTCTGCTATTATAATTACCCTATGTGGCTCATATATAATTCTTGTGGTCCTCTACCTCCAAGGGAGATGCTTAACACAACAGCCTGGCTTCAGGCAAGTCCCCAGCTGTTATTTTAAACCTACACTGAGATGCTTTTCCTGGGAACTGACTTAAACAAAAATGCCACTGGCTTACAATCTGCTGTTAAATTCCTGGCCCACCAGGTGGTTTTATTCTGCTTGCATCTGCTAACAGATTACTTAGTAACTTGGTCCATCCCCACAGTAGGAGAGGATTTCTCCACCCTGAAGCAGTCTGGCGAGGGGAGCTCTGTCTGTATAGTGACAATGCAGGAGCCACTTCTCATAGGACCAAGTGCTCATGTTTCTTAGTCTCTAGAGTCTGAAATGCCACTCTTCTCTGAAATGATGCCCAGGGATGTGACATCATTAATGAGTCTGGGCTTGGAAACAGGATCTTTATGCACAGGTGCAGGGGGAGGGATCAACTTTGGGTGTCATTTCTCAGGCATTGTCTGCCTTGTTTATTCAGCTGGAGCTCTCACTGGCCTGGGATTCACAGAGGAGACCAACAGGGAGCCCCAGAGATCCACCTGTCTATCCCCAGTGTCTTTACTACCAGGAAGCACCACCACAGCAGGGCTTTCAGTGTGGCTCTGGGAGTCTAGCAGGGATCCTTCTGCTTGCAAAGCCAGCACTCCACTGGCTGCAGTATCCCACTAAGCAGCTGGAATATGAAGGCACTCTAAGCATTTTACATTTAAGAGAAGAAAGGTGGCTTTGGGAATTCAAACAGGCTATTATTATAGAAATACATAAATAATGCTGATTTGAGTACTTCCTCGTGTAAGGGACCCTGTGTGTCTATATAGAACAGCCCAATGAGTTGGACATAGGTTTTATAAATGTCTGTCTCAGAGTGGTGAAGTTCTGCTCAGAATGATTTGATTACCAAATAGCAGGGTTCAAACTCCAATTTGTCTGAATCCAAAGCTCAGAGGAGAGTTAAGCTAAACACTTTTAAATTAAAATGATTCAAACGAAAAAGTGTAATCCTGCTTCAGTCTCAGGGAGCAATCCGCCTCTCCATCTTATCTAAATCCACAGGACAGACACAGGTTAGAGACACACTTCATCTACTGTTAGATAACAAAGGCAGCTCAAGCTGAAAGACAATGAACTCAGAGTCCATCCTTCATCCTTATTAGCATCCCTTCTGTCAATCGCCCTAATAAGTGGTGCCTAGTATTTTCTAAAACATGCTCATTTATTTTCTCTTCCCCCTTTTCTTGTTTAAATCAGGAAGCCATACAAATCCCTGAACAAGAGAACAATGAACAAGTCCTTTATATGTTCACCTGGGGTCAGACAACTTATAGACAGAAAAAAGGTTATGACTCTTTTCAAGAACTGGGATTGGCACATTTTATTCTGGAACAAGGCAGCTGGGTATCTGGATTTGTGGTCAGGCACTGTGTCGTGGGAGGGCAGAGGTGTTAAGACTGGCTATCTCTTCTTCAAGTCTCAGCTCTGCTCTTCATCCTGGACCTGGGATTGTGCCATACATCAGTAATTCCGTGCCTGATTTTTCCTTTTTTTTCCCTTCCCTTTTGGGAAGTACTAGTGTTTACATCTTCAGTCATCTACATCGCAGGTTAGTTCTCTGCAGCTGAGCTATAGCCCCACTCCCTATTGACTCATCTTTACATGGGCACTATCTCTCCTGTGTTCTGAAATGAGTTTACGAAAACACTCAGCACAAATGTCACTCAAAGACAGATACTACCCATTGTGTCTAACAGGCTTGAAACAAAGAAATGGGGGAGGGGAAAATAGCCAATCAAAAACAAATAAATAAGGTCTACTTGCATGTTGGGGTGGTAGTTCATTTGGGAAAGTTCTTGCCTTGCTGGCATAAGGACCTAAATTCAATTCTTGGAGTCCATTAACAACAACAACAACAACAAAATGACAGGTATTAGTGGCGTGTACTTACAAAGGCAGATTTCTGGGGCTTATTGCAAATTAGCCTAACTTTGTGATTAGCAGGCCAATGTGAGATGCTGTCTCAAAAAAATTAAGATGGACAATATCTCAGAAACTATCGTGAGGTGTCCTCTGCCCAGGTCACCCCCATTCACCAGCAAACAGGCATGTACCTGCAATTGCAGACACTGAAATAAAACACTTGTAAACCCATCAAATGGTGTCTGTGAGTCTAAGACAGGCTAGCCAGAACACACTTATTAATGTGCACTTCATCTGGACAGGAATTAGTTCAGGGACTTCTCATGTCCTTTACTGGTTGCTGTAGTTTTAAGGTGGAACTTTCTCTATACGATCATGTGTTTGGACACTGGGAACCGAACTGGTGATGCTGTTAGGAAAGATTGTGGACCCTTCATAGGTGAAGCCTTGTGGGAGGAAGTCTTTGCTGTTTCCCATTGCAGTGACACTGGGTTTTGGGAATACAATCTTTCAGTGATTTGGCACAATTTACATATTTATCTTACTGCAAAATTAAAATTGTAATGCAATGTATTCAACATTTTCTAGATCTTTTAGTAATTATTAAAAAGTCACAAAAGTAAATGATAAAATTTATAGTTCAGAATAAGTAAAGTGTAGCACATTAAAATTCATCTATCTATCTATCTATCTATCTATCTATCTATCTATCTATCTATCTATCATCTATCTATCTAAAATACATACTGATTCAAATGTATTGTATACGTGTAAATAAATTTAAATCTATAAACTCAAGTGTAAATTCGGTGTTCTGGCAGTCTGCCTTTCAGCGACTCAGCAGCAGCCGCAGCTTATGTCATCATCGCATTCCCATTGTTGCTAGGAGTTGCACATTTCTACCCTGCAGCTTGTGCACCCTGTAAAGGGGGCCTGCCGTCACAGATATCTCCCTTGTTCTGTGTCCTACTTTTGTCTCTGTCTCCTGGTCTCTCTCTCTCTCTCTGTCTCTATACCTCTTTCATGTTCTCACTCTGAGATGGTCGTTTGCTCTCTACGCACCCAATAAACCTCTTGCATGAGATCTGTTGCTTGCCATGATCACTTAGCAGCATACCTGAACTGTCAAGGTACCATTAGCTGGCTTATTCTAACAACAAATACATTTAATTTATATGCATGCATATAAATGAGTGCATCTTTGACTAATGATGTATATTTCTATTTTCAAATACATAGAAATGTTAGTGTGTATGTGTGTGTGTGTGGACTATGTGTATTAAGAGAATCTAGCAACTCTGGCTTAAGTACTAAAGTCACATTCTGAAAGTAGCATTTTTTCATTCATATCTGTACATTTAAATACAGCTATCTTGAAGATTTCAAGTTCCAGAAAAATGGTTTCTAAGCATTCACATTAATTTTGCAAGTTTAAAGAACTCAAAATTTTTAAGTGACTTTACTTCTAAAATCTTTTCACAATGTCATTTGAAGTAAGATTTTGCATTTTCTTCCTTGATAATTTGACTTTTGCATTACACAGAACTGACAAAGCCATTTATTGAGTTGTCATCTAATTGTTTCAGAAATTATTAAGTGACAAATCCATCTAAAAAAGAGAACATTGACACACTGACAAGCTGACACATTTTGTGGGACAAAGGACGTGCATGAAGGATGCCTGAGCTGCTACTAGAATCCCCGACAGGGAAGGAAAAGCAGAACACCAGGGTTCTTTGATCAAGCTGCCTTTCCCTGGGCCAGTCTAGGAGAGAGGCCACCTTGCACTGAGCTTGGCAGAGTGTTTGGTGTTTACCTAGGAGCCCGTGGAGGTGCAGTCACTTGCATATGCACACCTGCACCAGCATACAACCTTAGTATTCCCAGATGTGGGGAAAGCCATCTTAATGAGAAGGGCACGTAGTACTGGCCCTAAGGGGAGCTGGTTTGCCAAACATGAATTCACTATTTTCTCTTCACTAAGGAGACTTGGACTACCTCTCCTATGCTATGTGCAGTTAGTCTTCTGCACATATGCAAACCCAGAACATGTGCAGGTACGTGTTTCTTTTTGCATGTGTGCAGAGTCCAGAGAAGGATATCAGATACTCTGCTCTGTCATTCTCCACCTTATTCCTTTGAGATGGGGTTTCTGATTGAACCTGGAGCTAAGCTGGCAGCCAGCAAGCTCAGTGATCCTCCTATCTTTGCCTTGCACAGCTCTGGGGTTACAAATGTGTGTGGCCACATCTGGCAGTTTGCATGCGTGCTGGTATTTGAACTCAGATATTAGTGCTGATGCAGCAAGTGCCCTTGCTCATCTTAACTCATGTAGCCATGTATGTTTTCCTTCTTTAGTCCTCACAAATATACAGGACTCACATGCAATGTCTTAAATAGTTTCAGGTGCCAGAAGCAGCTACATTAGGGGAATCCTGCTGAAGGTCCATGCACTGGAGAATATGTACTCACTGTCTCCATACCTACCTGAGGTAGACCCACAGCCAGCATAGATGCTAGAACATCATGCTGATGTGTGTAACCTAGCCTTCTTGGACTTTGTCCCTTCCAGATACTCAGTTTTTCAGTTCATTAATAGAAGTCTGGTCCTCTGTCATTGTAACTTGTCACAAAGGAAGAAAGATGACACAAAATTGTAGCCAAATCCTTACAAAGGCAAAATTGCTTCCAGGGAAAACTTACCATATCACTTGATCTATTGACAAGCCTGAAGTACATATCTCCCATCTTCATACAGCTCCTCATGGTACCCCTTTCCATGAATTTGTCTTTTGTCTCACAGAGGATGGCCACATCCTACTTTTAAACAACTTTATTGTCTTACATATGCTGATATCATAATTTATAATCAAATAAGACAAGAAACGAGGAACCTAAGATTCTTTGATAGCTCCAGCAAAATTCTAAGGGCCTTTTTGTTTATTTATTTTTCAATTAATTAATTTATTTATGTATTTATTTATTTATTTATTAAAGATTTCTGTCTCTTCCCTGCCACCGCCTCCCATATCCCTCCACCTCCCCCAACCAACTCCCCCTCTCGCATCAGCCCAAAGAGCAGACCTGGTTCCCTGCCCTGTGGGGAGTCTAAGGACCTCCCACCTCCTTCCAGGTCTAGTAAGGTGAACATCAAAACAGCCTAGGCTCCCACAAAGCCAGTACATGCAGTAGGATCAAAACCCAGTGCCATTGTTCTTGACTTCTCAGCAGTCCTCATTGTCTGCTATGTTCAATGAGTCCGGTTTTATCCCTTGCTTTTTCAGACCCAGGCCAGCTGGCCTTGGTGAGTTCCCGATAGAACATCCCCATTGTCTCAGTGTGGTGTGCACCCCTCACGGCCCTGATTTCCTTGCTCGTGCTCTCTCTCCTGGTGCTCCTGATTTGGACCTTGGGGTTGTAGTCTGATGCTCCAATGTGGGTCTCTGTCTCTGTCTTCTTTCATTGCCTGATGAAGGTTAATATTCAGGAGGATGCCTATATGTTTTTCTTTAGGTTCACCTTCTTATTTAGCTTCTCTAGGATCACGAATTATAGGCTCAATGTCCTTTATTTATGGCTAGAAACCATATATGAGTGAGTAATCCCATGTTCATCTTTTTGGGTCTGGCTTACCTCACTCAGGATAGTGTTTTCTATTTCCGTCCATTTGCACTCAAAATTCAAGAAGTTATTGTTTTTTACTGCAGAGTAGTACTCTAATATGTATATATTCTATACTTTCTTCATCTATTCTTCCATTGGGGGGGATCTAGGTTGTTTCCAGGTTCTGGCTATTACAAACAATGCTGCTATGAACATAGTTGAGCATATACTTTTGTTGTATGATAGGGCATCTCTTGGGTATATTCCCAAGAGTGGTATTGCTGGGTCCAGGGGTAGTTTGATCCCAAATTTCCTGAGAAACCACCACACTGCTTTCCAAAGTGGTTGCACAAGTTTGCATTCCCACCAGCAATGGATGAGTGTACCCCTTTCTCCACAACCTCTCCAGCAAAGGCTATCATGGGTGTTTTTTATTTTAGCCATTCTGACAGGTGTAAGAGGGTATCTTAAAGTTGTCTTGATTTGCATTTCCCTGATCACTAAAGAAGTTGAGCATGACCTTAAGTGTCTTTTGGGGCCTTTTTAAAAATTTAATTTTAGTTTTTAGCATGTGTGTGTTTGCTTTGTGTGTGTATGTGCTTGTTCGCTTTGTGTGCGTGTAAATGAGTGTGAGGCCTTCAGAGGTCATAGGTATTGGATCTGCTGGAGCTGGAAATACAGGTGTTAGTGAACCACCACACATGCATGCTGGGAACTGAACTGAATTCAGGTCTCTGAAAGACAGGAGTACATGCTCTTATCTGAGCAACCGCTTCATCCCTGGGGACTTCTATGTAATACCTCTAAAGGGAAAAAAAATCCCTACTACCTTTGTCTCTAAGCTGTAGCTCAGTTTCTGAAACAATCTCAGGTTATATAGTGAAATAATTATTTTCAAGGTGAGTTGGAGATGCCCAACACATGTTGACGCCCCGTTTGGAATTTCCCTGTGTGGTTCCGAACGGCACTGACCACATCTGTAGATCCTCAGACCAGGGAAGGATTTTCTCCATGTGCAGCATTGTAGCTGGTGATAGACATGAAACACATCAGCTCTGCACACTCCCCTATTTGGCTGGTTCGGCTGGTCTGCTTGTATTATCACACTGCATCATCACCTTTGCATTATGGCCCTTCATTTGCAGCCCACACTGAGGCTATCACAGCAAAGCCCTCCTTAACAGCAATAGTCTCTCTTGCTGTTACATCGCATTTCTCTCCTTAATACTGACTGCTATTGTGATAATGAGCTTAGTAATCTCATTGAAGATGAATTTCCTCTGAACTCCTTTTCTTTTTTAAAAGCTAGAGAGAGTCTTTGTTTCCAGGAGCCTTTTCAGGCCTGGAAGCTTTCCATTTGAGTACAAGGCAAGTAGACACCTGGGGCTTCAGACTTTGGCCTCGGAGTCCTTTCTTTAGGAGTCAGCAACTCCCCCAGGCTCTTCCTACAGCTCTTCTGTCTGCTGCAAGGCCTCTGAGCTAATTGTCTTTAATGAGCTTGCTGGGCAACTCTGCCCAAAACCCAAGGAGAGCTTACCTTTCCCATTGAGCTTTCAGTTTACTTGAAAAGTGCTGATATCTTAGGCTTCTTCTTTCTTTTGTGTACAAAACGGAAATTAAAGAAACTGAGAGTTGGTGTCCGCTGGGCTCCTCTACCAAGAGGATGCCCTTTACCTGCCTGTTTTCACTCTTAGCTCTGACCAAAGCTCATGAAGTGCAAGGATCCACTTACAGTTTACTCCGGGCTTCACAAAGGGAGGTCGCAACCAGCTGCCCACAATTGCTTGATATTGTTTTAGAAATGTAAATTCTTAACCCAACTCTGACCTATGGGTCAGATGTTCTACAAGCACAGCTCAGCACACTGCGCCTTAACAAGCCCTGTGGGACATTTTGAGGCATGCTCATTTTTTAAAACTCCCTTTTACAGGTCGTATGAGGTCAGCATCCCCATTACACTTGCCTTTCAAGGGAGGAAGCTAAGCCTCCTAGGGATTTAGTTATCTATCAGAGCCACAAGATTATTTTAAACTTCAAAGCAGAGTCAAAATATAGAAGAAAACAACAGCTTAAAGATGAAACACTAATTGCACATGTAGTAGTCAAAAGCTCAGTACTGGGGCTCAGATGGTAAAGTTCTTGGTATGCAAAATGAGTATCTGAGTCCAAGCCCAGAGCCCAATGAGAAGTAGGGTGTGGGTGTGTGCACTGGGTAGGTAGAGACAAGTGGATTCCTGAGGTCTGCTTGTCGGCCAGCAGAACCAGATTCAAGAGATCCAGACTTCTGAGAAAACAGGTCTCCAAAAGTACCTAGAGGAAAGACATCTAAATTTGAGATCTGCCCACTATATGCATGCACACATATGTGCATACCATACCAGCACACACACAGACACATGTAAAAAAAAGAAAGAAAGAAAGAGAAAGAGAGAAAAAAAGGGAAAAAAGGAAGAAAAACTCAGTAACAAGAAGACAATTGAAAATAACTCCCTCTCTCAGACACTGTACTTAATACAACTCAATAAATTTAAAGAAGAAAAAACTATGATAAATTGAAATATTAATTCTGATCTATTCTAAGGAGAAAGTTTTCAGAACCTAATTGGTTTATATATACTGAAAATACAATTATGAGCCGAACATCCTGAGAAACATGGAATACTTCGACAAGAAGATTAATTTCATAGCAGTAGATTTAGAAGAATTAATTTTAAACAGATCAACCCAGTCTGTTTATGTGAACTGCTGGGGCCTGTTCTACTACAGATGAGACAAAGGTGGAGACTGCAGTCATCTGCTCCTTCATAGGAAGTGTCCATGTGAATATTAATCCTGAAGACTGTGTGTCGACTACCTGTCTGTGGAATGCGTTTAAATGCCACCTGTGTAAATGTGGGAAAGCATTTGCTTCCTGAAGAGGCTAGACCCCTCGCAGGGAAGAGCCCTGAAACATCACAGTAATTTCTCACATTAAATAAGGAAACAGATGGGCATCCGCCAGTAAGTGTAAAGACTGTGTATGAAGCAGAGGACTAGAGAGAAGCCTGTCGAAGCTGGAGCAAGCACCAGCTGTTGGTTTGGCCGCTTGTACCTTCTTCCCTTTTCAGGAGTGTCCCTTTAGCCTTAGGAGCATCTCAGGTCAGCAAAAGCCATAGGCAGCCACTAGGGCATCTCAAGGAAAGCAAACACTGAGCTTCTGAAAGTCTACCCTTGATAAAGCTAGATCCACGTGAAGATAGGACTTCATTCCCATGTACTGCCTTCCCACAAGCAAGGCAAGCTGTAAGACAAAGTGTCTGAGCAGGAAGTGTGGAGGAATGGATCCTAGGGTCAGGAAGCAGGTACATCTACATCTGCAAAGCAGCTGGCAAGGATGTGCTCAGGGAGATCAAATTACATTTCTGTCCAGTGGCACAGCTGGGACCCAGCCTGCTGCATGGCAGTGACTGATTTGTGCATTCGTGGTCCTTGTTAAATTGACAGTCTGAGTGTACACAGTTCTTCATTGACTTCTTAAGAAAAATAAAAACAAGAATGAAAAGTACAGCCTGTATTAGTTCTTTGGGAATTTTATTGAAAAAATATTCATGTATATGTATTTATGTATTCATTGTGTTTACTAATTATTTGAGAATTTCATAGAATGTGTCTTGATTATATTTACCTTCATCATTGCCCCAACTCCTCCCAGATCCATTTCTTACCACTAACCCCACCACACACGCTTTTTTATTTTTCTGGTTCTTTGGCTCTTAACATTTTTACCAACTCATCTGCAATATTTCTTGAACGTTAGGCATTATTGGGTTGTATTACAAATGTATTAATTGGGACAGGCATACTGTGGTAAGGTGATTTGCATTTTGACCAGTCACTGGTGCAAAAAGAATAAAAAGAAGTTGTTTCTTTGATGAGGGGTAAGTGCTACACTTATCTGTGGGTATTCAGAATGCAATCAGGGATTGTACTGGTTAGGAAAGTGACTGTAGGCTGTATTCCTATTGGCTCCATGGTCTCTCCAGTCTTGAGTAGTTGGCTAGCTTGTCAGTAGCAGACATGAATCCCTTCCTATTGAGCAGGCCTTAAGTAGAAGTGCAGGTAGCTGTTGATTAGTCCCAGGATATGAATAGCACTCTCACACCTTTAGGAAAAGCTCCATCATTGCTGCATATGCAGGCATTAGAACTGAGGAGGGATACTGATCATTTCTCTTCCATGCCAGTCTTCATGGTCCCTCTCAACATTGTTAGAGTTAATCCTCAGGAAGGAGGCTTCCAGCTAAGATCCAGACCGATTCCTTCAAGTCCTGGGTCCACAGTGTGTGTTATTGTCAACAGGAGGGCTGGACTTTGTTTTTCTAGTACCAAGGACAAGAGCAATAGCCTATATTGTTTGGAGGTCTCTTGAACTCCCCTGACCAACAACTCAAGTTTTTCCATGTCTGACTGAACTGAAACTTTTGTTAAGTAGATAATGGATATTTTGTTTGTTTGTGTGTGTGTGTGTGTATGTGTGTGTGTGTGGGGGGGTTGTACTGTCTTTCCAAGTAGCATAACTTCAATTAATACACAAAAACATATGCTATATGTAATTTTAAATAAACATAAAATAATATAATTCCTTAGGATCTTTTCAAACACTTTTAGTGTTATTTATTTTCCATCCCCTTTGAATTTTAAATAAAGTTCAACTCAAACATTAATACCCATAGTTTGCACTTCTATGTATACATGTGTGAGAAAACAAATTACAAAAAAAAAAAATAGCTTTAAAATCCTGGCAGTTGCAAGCATGATAGCCCATTCCTTTAATCCTAGTACTCTGGAGGCTGAGGCAGCCAATCACAGCGAACTCACTGTCAGCCAGGCCCACACCATGAGTTTCAGACCACAAAATGCCCAGCAAATGTCTTTGGTGGTATGCTATTTTGTCTAGTCCTTTACTTTATTTTAAAGACGTTAAAGAAGAAGTGTGGCAATGATGCAATTAAGAGAGCTTGGTAGACAAGCATGATGCTCTAAGAATGAACCCCTTGAACTCTAACTAAAATAAACACCTGATGTTGACAGTGTGCCTACCTGTAGCCCCTGGACTCTCAGAATCAGTGATCAGGTAGAAGGATCACCGAGGCTTGCTGGCTGGCAGTCTAGTTCCAGTTTCACTGAGAGGACCTGTTCCAGGGGACTAACTAAGAAAGTGGCAGAGCAAAGTGCACAACATCTGCCTTCATTTCCTAAATGCACAGATGTGTGTAGCACGTGCACACACTCAAATAAGAGCATGGGCCATGTTACAGAGGAGTCATATTCTTGTCTCAAATACATACACACATCCACTCAAATAAGAGCCTGGGCCATGTTACAGAGGAGCCATGTTTTAGTCTCTTAATGCTTGTGGACATCCAGGAGAGGAAGAGACTGCATCTTTAAATCTCTATTCATGTATCTAGCCTTGTGCTAGGCATATAATGAGAGCTTAAAAGATATATGTTGATAGTAATGAGCTTCTTTCTCTCAAATTGTTTTCTGAAATTGGTAGGCTTAAAATAGTATATCAAACAGTGATCAATACTCAGGTCATGCTAGGCAAAATTGGCAGAATAAATGTGTGTAAATCAAGAAGATAGGAGAGCATCTCCCAGAAAATTTGGGAGCTGCTCAAGGATGAAATTGGGGAACTGATGACTGAAATGCGCAATCCGTTGTTTCAATTGACCTCGGGGTAAGGAGAGTGCTGGGTAACCAGTGCAAACCTTTTATAAGCAAACAGACTTCAAAATGCTACAGAAACCGCAGAGCAATACACCACTCAGGCAGAGGGATCCCACCGTCAAGTACTTCATAGCTCATGTGTTTTATAAAAAGCTACATGGTCTTAGGAAAAGTGAAATGCAAAATGAACCTGGAGAAACTGCAAGATAGTTGGAGGAAAGTAAAAGGCTAGTGGATCCGTTGATTTTCTGGTTGTTGTTACAAGATAGCTGACAGGAAGCAACTTAAGGGAGAATAATTTACTCTGGTTTATAGTTTGTGGGAATATAATTCCTCACAGGTACATGGATGTAGGAACAACAGCCTGTTCTTCACTTTGTAGCTGCTGTCATGAAGCAGAGTGAGAAGCAATTAAGCATTTCTGTGTTCATTGCACATCTTCCCACAAAACCCTGAAATACTCCATAGTGGGTTTCTTCAAGGAGGATGGAGATTACATTGTGATTTAGCTCAGTATTTTGTTCTGAAATCTTGGTGGAAGCTGTTTCATCTCCTTCATCCTTGGGTCCTAACTACCAATGCTTAGGCTACTGTATTACCTAGGGCCTTATGAGTTTCGACATCATTGAGAGGTAGAGTTGAGTATGTAAACTGCTTCCATCTCCTTATTACATGTGATACAGCCCAGCTCCCTTGACTTTTTGAAATTTCAATTTCTTCTATATATTGAAGCAACCAAATAGGCTTTAATAAAAGGTAAAATGACATGCTCCTACTATTGGCAGAGGGCCCAGTTGCATGGAGTTCTAGCTGAAGAATATCTGCCACACAAGTGTGTGTTGTTCTGGAGTAAGATACCCATAGGAAGCCACTTTGAACTCTCGGAGGCTGTCATTTGAGTTTAGATTATCAGTTGCATAGGTACGGATGGCCTTGCAACCTTGCAAAATTCCTTGTTTTCTCACAGACATGACTTTTCAAGTTTCTCTTTTTTCTCAGGAAACTTGTCCATGCCCTTCTCATCTTTCAAGCGTCTTTATGTTATCACATAAAGGATGGTGAGAGCTCTATCCTCTTAGAAAAACTGACCTGCATCAAATGAAGAGTGTCCCTTCATAGAGGACAGACTAGATGGAGTTCAGGAAGACGTGCATAGACAGGTCAGTCAAATAGGTTGAGCTACAGTCTGCTGGATCCCAACAGAAGAAACTGCTGGCAACAAATGCTTGTCTGAAATTTGCACCTGAAAGTTGCTTCTTGGAGCATTATTTGCAAAATACCAATGGAACAAATTATCACAAAGAGGCACAGGCATTGGCAATGTGAGAAGTGCATTTGAAAGTGAAAACAAGTGATTGGGAGGAAGAGAAGATGTAAACACCAGAACTCACAGCAGTTGACCAGTTTCTTGTTTTGTGCTTTCTTTTTTTATTATTTTAATTTATTTATTTATTAAAGATTTCTGTCTCTTCCCCACTGCCACCTCCCCTTTCCCTTTCCCTCTCCCTCCCCCAACCAACTCCCCCTCCCTCGTCAGCCCAAAGAGCAATCAGGGTTCCCTGCCCTGTGGGAAGTCCAAGGACCACCCACCTCCATCCAGGTCTAGTAAGGTGAGCATCCAAACTGCCTAGGCTCCCACAAAACCAATAGGTGCAGTAGGATCAAAAACCCATTGCCATTGTTCTTGAGGTCTCAGTAGTCCTCATTGTCCACTATGTTCAGTGAGACCGGTTTTAACCCAGGCTTTTTCAGACCCAGGCCAGCTGGCCTTGGTGAGTTCCCGATAGAACATCCCCATTGTCTCAGTGTGTGGGTGCACCCCTCGCGGTCCTGAGTTCCTTGCTCGTGCTCTCTCTCTTTCTGCTCCTGATTTGGACCTTGAGATTTCAGTCCGGTTCTCCAATGTGGGTCTCTCTGTCTGTCTCTGTCTGTGCTTTCTTAGTGAACACATGGTGTCATCAAAGACTTTAGGTGGCTAGGACATTTCCAAGTAGGAAGGACATGAGTTGGTTCTCAGAGACAGGTTTTGTAAGTTTTTGATGTGTGTGTGAAATCAGGCTGCAAAGTCTTACTGTGCCTCAGTAAAGACCTAAATGCGGAGCTGGGGAGATGGCTCAGCAGGTAAAGGTTCTTTCCTCTAGTCTAATGACCTGGGGTCTATCCCTGCAACACACAGCATGAAAGAGAACAGACTTCTGCAGCTTGTCATCAACTTTTGCATACACCGCACCAACACATACAAAGGAAATCACATTGGCTCAGGCTGCTGTTAAAGTTAGAATTTGAATCTTTACATTCCTCTAAAATGTCTACAAACTCAAACTAGGGAGATTTCAGATGCACTAGGATTCTGAAATTTGTTGCAAGTCTGTCCCTGAGACATCTTCACGCCTGATCATTTAGTGGCCAGGAGCTCAGCTTGTTAATAAATTGCTAGGCATTGCTAAGTGGCTGCTCAGTGCCCCCATTCATGAATGTTCCACTCAGTGCCAGAGCAGAAACTCTACAAATTGGATTTTTATTGCACGGAGATTTTCTCCTGTCTATTGCAAAGGTGTCTTTTAAAGGATCTTATCCTGAAGTGAACTTGAAATAAAAGAATTCTCTTGGGTAAATTGATGTTCCTCGCTGAGTGTGCTGTTTGTATTATGTAGAAATTAACCCGATTTGGGAAATAACCAGGCTAGCTAAAGAATAAAACAATTATATTTTTATTTATTATAAGGGGAAAACTCATGGAACAGGAACTAGAAGTCCAAACTCAGCTGTGCCCCTTGGAAATCACAGAGAGTGAACACCTTGGCCAAGCACCCCTTTTACTCCAGAAAACCACACCTTAACTTGGTTCCACCTCTTAAAGAGAATTGGCTAACAAGGTTTCCCCATCACTTCCCCCTTTTCTCTAAACAAGAATGATCCAAACCCAATACAAAGCTATGTATAGTAGGAACAGATATTAAATATAAAATTACAAAGAACATAAGTAATATTAAGCAAGGAATACATGATAAATGTTTTAATAAATATTCTATTTCAAAGAGTCTAAATCTTATATCGGAAATAAGCTTGGCTAAATCATGAGAGGAAGGTAACTACAACTATCTAATCTTCAACCCCATTGAAGGACTGTGAAGGGAGATAATATTGTTTGAGTAGGCAGGAAGTGCAATCAAGCAGCTTCCAAAGTTAGCAGTATATGACAGAGACAATTGACTACCTGAGCAATCACCCAAAGTCTCATTTGCAATGTTGAAGCAACCAACTTTGGCTAAGGCGTACCGTAACTGACAGACCATTTTTACAGGCAAGAGATTTTTAATTTTTTTTCATGCTTTAGCTGTTGATTTTTTTGGGGACTATTTAAGTTTTTATGAACATCTAAGGTTTTATTTAAATGAATTATTAGATCAGATGTTATACCAACAGTTGATCATAGACTAGAAATGTCTCCTAATAATCTTTGAAAGTCATTAAGAATCTGCAAATGGTCTCTCCTAATTTGTGCATTGTGTGTTTTTTTTATTTTTTTATAAACCTATTTTGTAACCTTTGTAATTAACAGAATCTTCTCTTTGAATTTTTTAGGAGCAATTTGTAATCCCCATTTAGGCAAAACTTATTTTATTTCTTCAAATATCTACCTCTTGATGAGGCCAATTTGGGTGCCAAGATTCTGGAGTAATGATACTTACATCTTTACCCATGTCTAATAAGCCTTTAATAAAAATGTCATTTATATACATTCTTAGCTTTGGTCTTTAACATTTATAGAAGTCTGCCAAAATATACCTTTCCTATGTTCTATTGAAGTGTTTGATTTGTCCTCCACATTGATTTCATCATCCAGAACAATATGGCCTTTTATAGAATGCTCTGGATTTTTAAATTTTTTTGGTGCAACAAGTTCTCCACAGTAACTGGGAATGATTGGACCACGTTTGTCATGGGGGCCTACGAGAGGCTCCCCCAAAGAGTTTTTTGGTGGTATTGGATTGCCTTGTTTGGTTCTTGTTGGTCCCATGTCGACCTTTGCCACACCTCTTACATATACCTGAAGGCTAAGTCCTCCTATTTTTGCCATTTTTAGATGAGACATTATTCCTAGGAATTTTATTTTGACAATTTCTTTTTAGATGTCCTACTTTACCACAATTAAAATATTTGGTATTTTGATGTTTTTGCATACCATAGGAAATTGCTTCTCCTACCCAAGCTTTAGTATTATAATCAAATATCTCAACATTTATTGTATGCAAAAATCCATTCATCCATTGGTGCTGATCTGACCTTTTTGTATTCTAAGTTGGCATTCTCAAAGGCCAAAGATTGAATTAGTACTCATCTAACTTCTGGGTCTGTTACCCCTATTTGTACAGCCTTAGTTAATCTTTGTAAAAATTCACTAAAAGGTTTTCTCTGACCCTGTTTAACCCTAATATATGATTTAACTCTTCTGGTTTTTGAATCCTGTCCCATGTATTTAAAGCTACTGTGCTACATAGGGACAAGGTGTGTTCATTTTAAAGAATCTGATTCTGAGGATCAGAGTAAAGTCCCTCACCCATAATTTGATTTTGGGAAATCTCAAATCCTTTTTATTTCCCCTGTTGCTCTAAAATTTTTCACTTCTTCTCTCCAGTAACACTTCCAAAGCAACTGCAGTCTATTTTATAGGACTGCTGAGATTAACTAAATCCAGTCTTGTAACATTGTTTTGTTGTTTGAAGCCCACGTTTTGACCATTTCTCTAATGAAGGATAAATCTATTTCATAATCTACAATTGCTTGTTTAATTTCCTTTAGATCAGTCATATGTATGGGTCCCATGCATATTCTTTGACCACCTTAGGGTATTTGGTGTCAGATGCTCTTTCTGATGATATCACTGGAAAAGCAGGTAAAACTCTGGGTAAGCTATCCCTTAGTTTGGTACGTACTGATGTTTGTTCTTGTACCTTTTGTCCCTGGTCAACAAATTTGATAAATTTCTCAATATTTTTAAATCTTTTTATCATTGCCTTTTGTAAAGTCTGGATCTCCTGTCCAGTGTTCTGTTTTAATGCCCTCATTAAAGATTTCAATGTGTGAAGTCTGTCCAGTAGAGATAATGTCTCATCCTTGGTCATTATTTCTATAGCATGCATATTACCTTCCTGGAGAGACATTCTACAAGTCAATCTATCACAACCCTTCAACAGAGTCCCATTAACACATTTAACATTATGAATTATCTCAATGTCTTAGCACCCTCTCTCACTGGATGGGTTTTGTTTGTCAAATTGGCTGTATCCTTCCCAGAATGCTGGTTTTTTCTCTTAATTGATCATTATCAGTCTGTAAAGACTGTATCCTTTCAAAAAGTATCTCATTTGACTGGGTTTGGTTTGTCAAATTGATTGTATCCTTCTCCAGAGCATTGACTTTTCTTTTTAATTGATCATTGTCAGTCTGTAAAGGTGGTATCATTTGTAAAAGTGCCTCATTCTTGGCCTTATTATCAAACCATGTTTCTTAGGATAAAAATGAGAAGAACAAAGCTAATCCCTAGAATCAAATAAAGGGGTATAGGAGGAAAATCATATAAACCTTGCATAACATCATACATGGTGTAAGTAAAATGGCTATTGAATTCCTGGATGGTTAAATTGTTCATAATTTTCCCTATAAATTATAAGTTTATAATTTATATTTCACATTATAAATTTTACCTATGGTTGAATTTGTGCTGAATAGGTTTAATAACCATTATCTGCCATTAGGTGCTGTGGCTCACTTGGAGTCACCTGGTTGGTTTGAATCTGATTTTAGTGCTAAATGCTAAAAGTATGCTCAGATTATAAACAGTAATTTAGTGTAAATCACAGACTTTGTACTCTGCAGATGACCCTGACTGTACAGTGGCCACACAAGCACTAGAATAGCAAGGTTGCAATGCCAAACAGAGACATCCTGGGGAACCTGAGTCTCACCTGACTCGCCTGATTTTTTGTGGTGTAGAAATACCCATCACAGAGTGGCTCCAAGTGCTCCTTGGACCTTGGTCCTTCTTGATTGCATGGCTCTGAGGCATTTAATGAGGAACTATAAAGGCCCTTAGCTAGTAGTTACTCAGGGTCACTGCTGCACTGGAATCCTATACTCATAATAAATAGCTGCATAGAGTCTGACTGCTGCTGGCCAGAGCCGCCAGAGACTCTAGCCCTGTGTTGGGTGCCAATTGTAGCAATTATCTCAATTCAGGAAACAATCAGGCTAGCTAAAGAATAAAACAATTATATGTTTATTTATCATAAGGGGAAAACTCACAAACAGAAACAAGAAGTCCAAGCTCAGCTGTGGCCCATGGGAATCACTGAGAGAGTACACCTGGGCCATGCACCCATTTTACTCCTGGTCCCAGAAAGTCACGCCTTAACTTGGATCCACCTTTTAAAGATAATTGGCTAATGAGGTTTTTCCATCAGTATTGTTTGGAATACAATTTTTAAAAAAACATTATGAACTGAAGCATATCCAACTTCAAGATTCTGCAAATAGCCACATGAGGCTGAGGATTTAACTGTTAGGAAGAAACTTGCCTGGCATGTCTTAGGACATGAGTTCCATCCCGAGCAACACACACACACACACACACACACACACACACACACACACACCACACACACACACACAAAACCCCAGAGTGTTGAAGAGATGACTCAGTGTGGACCATGGTTGCTCTATAAGCATGAGGACCAGAGTTTGAATCCCAGGAATTTACTGGAAAAGTTCAGTGAGTGTGGCATTCTGTGTGTAACCCAGTGCTCAAGAGGTAAAGACAGGTGCTTATTAGAGCAAACTGGCTAGCTAGTGAGAATTTAAAGATGAGCTCTGAGTTCAGTGAGAGATGCTGCCTTAATGTATGAGGGAGAATGATCAATGAAGTTGTCCTCAATACCATCCATGGGATTCTATACATAATAGTACACATGTACAGACATGGGAATATTAACAAAATTTCAACACACATGTGAGTCAACATTCATGTCAGTAGGCACGTACACATATTCATACATGACATACATATATAAAAAGAAAGAAATCCTTAATAGAAGCGCTCAGCCAGCATCCTTGAAGTTGATATTTATTATTGATGGGTTTACATATCGGAGTAATATGGGAAGTTAAATGAGCTATTCAGACAGTTGTATTAAAAAAATTCTCATGTTTTGTCCATTTCATTCTCTAAAGCTATGATCCTAAAGTGAAATTAAAAATATACTGAGACTTCAAGAACAATGGCAATGGGTTTTTGATCCTACTGTACCCTATTGGGTTCGTGGGAGCCTAGGCAGTTTGGATGCTCACCTTACTAGACCTGGATGGAGGTGGGTGGTCCTTGGACTTCCCACAGGGCAGGGAACCCTGATTGCTCTTTGGGCTGATGAGGGAGGGGGACTTGACTGGGGGAGGGGGAGCGAAAGGGGAGGCGGCGGTGGGGAAGAGACAGAAATCTTTAATAAATAAATAAATAAATAAATAATAAATAAAGAGAAAAAACTAAAGCATCTATTGTATGTATATATGTGTGTGCTTGCATGCATATTTATGCTTGTGTGTTAAGAAATCAACACTGCACATCTTCCTTAGTCTCTCTACACCTTTTTTTTTTTTGAGTCAGATTTTCTAACTAAACCTGAAACTCACCAATTTGGGTAGACTATCTGGCCAGCAAGCTCAAGAGGTCACTCATCTCTCACTTCACAGGGTTAGATGTACGTGCCACTATGCACACTTTTTCTTTTTTTTTTAAAAAAAATATACACACTGGAGAATGGAACTCAGACTCTCACAGCTGTGTGGCAAACATTCCACTCCCTATGCCATTTCTCCTGCCCAAGGCGGTCGAGTGAACCACAGCATGTTTTGATGCAAGTTCCCATATTAGCTGAAAATGAGACTGTGCATATTTTGTGAAATGTTTGTAAAACACCAGTTTGACAGACTTTCCTAGACCATTTCAGAGTTTAGACACTATTTGCCTCACACAGGTACAGTTAGGTATAGTTGATGATTTCTTACTTTTATATTTAGCATTGTGTGAATTAAACAGTGGGGTTTAATATTATTCTTCCAGAGTAAGTCTGACAAGGTTCACATTTCTAGTGAGAAAGGAAAAGAAAAAAAAAAAACTGTGAAAATAAAAAAAAAGGAAGAAAGAAGAAACAGACCATAAAAAAAGCAAAAAAGGAGAAATAGACCATAATTTTGCACACAAGAATATTTAGAAGTAAAACTTAATTTTGAGTAATGATGCTAATGGTGCCTGGACAGTGTTGGGCTGTTGAGGATGATGAGATATGGTGGCAACAATCTTGGCTCTCCACACTGCTACTCTAAGAGCCAGGGCGATTCCAGAGTTCTTTTACTAAACACCTAAAATTAGCCCAGTGTGTCAAGGCTTAGTTCTCCATGGAGGCAGAAGAGAGAGGTGCTTGCCTTGAAAGAAATTAGAAGCACTTGAAACTCAAGTGAGTCAACATCTCAGGCAAGGCTAAGAGCCCTGCACAAGCTGTTCCCAGACACAGAGAGATGCCAGCCTTGAAAGCATCCTGACACCCAGGGAGGCTGAGAGAAGGCCGCTTACAATCTGAAGAAAATGGAACTTGGATCTTTTTAAAAGATAGAAACAAAATGACTCAAAACTGCAACTTCACCTGAAAACAACCTGTTTTGATTGAAAATCCCAAGAAAATAAATAATCCCACATCTATCTTCCCCTTGAAAGTCAACATAAAAATTTGAAATAGTTCCCCGGATAGAAGGACTGCTTATTCCTCACTCCAAACCCAACAGCAAACCGAGCACAAATCTGCAAAAATTGATGTGAACTTCAATATTGAAAAACAAAATAGAAGAACCTCCGAAGAGAATTTTGAAAACGAAAAGCCTTGCCCTGTGAGAATATTGCAACTGATATCATAAGAGACCCACTGATGTTCAATATTCTGTTTAGTAACTAATAAGGATGCTTACTTTATCGCAAGCCTCAATTAGAGACCCAGAGAGTAGGATAGGCAACAAATACTAATGCAGGCAAAACACATTCTTTTCAACAAGGTTGGGCTGACATTGGAGGATGGAGTAACTTAAGTCAGGGCTGCAGACAAGGAGGTTCTGTGAGGGCAAGAACACATTAGCTTTCACTATGTCTTCACATTTAATGGTCCTTTAGAAAAATGGTGATGTTTTTCTTCTAAAGTAAAAGAAACATTTGTTTACATGCTATTTTATATAAAGCATGACTTTTTTGATATGTATATATATGTTTATGTATGCATGCATGTTCATGCATGTGTGCCTGTATGTGCAGAGGCCTGGGGCTGACTTTCAGTATATTTCTCTGTCATTCTTTATCTATTTAGGCAGTGTATATTGTCCTTCAGGCAAGTCCGGCTCCGGCTAGCCAGCATGCTTTGGGGAACTCTAAGGATGCCATCATATCTACCTGGCTTTTTTGTGGGTTCTTGCGATCTTAACTCCACCCTTTGATGGTAAGCACTGTGCCTACCAAACCATCTTCGTAAGCCTCAAACTCTAGCCTCTAGAGACAGGTAACATAACCTCTCCAGGTAGCATAACCCTGTGCCTCTTTCCCTGCTCGCTTTTCCTAATGTTTTTCGGACAAGCTTTTGTTGACATGAAGGTCACACAGTGTGGGCTGCAGCAGGAAAGAAAGCTCTGTTTGGTAATTACAGTGCCAGGATAAATTTAAACTTTGCCATTTTTTTCTATATTTGAATTTTTTTTTTAGAACCTTGAATGGTGACTGTTCAACACAGTGAGACAAAAGTCCAGATTCCTCAGACCAAATTCCACACTTAACAACCTTGAACAAGTGACAGTTCACTTATTTTGGCAAGTTATATAAAGTGTCTGATACATTTAAACAAACAAGTAGATATAACCCTTTAACCGATACGATGGTGAGTGTTAATTGTTGATTTGACAGAATCTAGAGCCAGCTGAGAGATGAGCCTCTGAGCACGACTGTAGGGAACTATCTTGATGGTGTGAATTGGCATGGGAATGTCTTCCCATTGTGGGTGGCAGCCTTCCCTGACTAGGAGCCTGAACTGCACTGTAGTGGAGAAAATGAGCCAAGCACCAGCAAAGCCTTTGTTTCTCCTTCTGGTGCCACATGACTAGGCCCTTCAAGCTTCTGGTACCATGACTTACATCCCTGCCATGATGGGTAGTAAATTTGAACTGTAAGTCAAAATAAACCCTTTCTCAGTTTCATTGCTGTCATTTGTGCATTTTCCCCACAGTACCATGAGCCAAAGAAAAGAAGACAGCCAATGACACAGTCTTACTGACACTCAGATTTCATCAGTGTGTATCCCTACTCTTATAGATGACAACAGATTCTGTCACAAAGCTCTCGAAATCACAAGAATGGGAGGAGCACACTGAACTCTCTCCAGCTGACACTCTGATTTCCCTTGGGAGAGAGTTACACTGGAACCAGGGCTAGACGTGATTTCATTATTTCTGAATGGGTACAGGATAGTGATCAAGCCTCCACAGTCTGGATACAGCAAGCTGCCAGAATCACTGGTTAGCATGAGCACATCTCATCGTTGTGCACTAGAAGATGAAAGCATTTCCTACCCATATGTTGTCTTCTTGCTTGTACTTTTGCCAGTTGTGCCCTGTGTCGCTGAACATCAGGCGATAGCTTGTCACCCAGTCAGAGCTCCCGTATCTTCCCTGCGTGGCCACTGCTGTAATCTCCACTCTGTTGCCCAGGTCCATCTGGAGCCACTGTTGGGCATTGGAATCTGCTGGGGACCAACCACCAGTTCCTGGAATAACATAAAAGAGAGACTGGTAATGATGCCTTAGAAAGCCTCCATTTCGTATGTTAAAGATCAATGAAAGCGTGTTCAACTAAAGCACCACTGTTCCCTGCCTCTGAACTTAAAACTCCTAGTTCTTTCAGACCCCGATTCCTCTCCTGCAGCTCAGGGCTCCAGGTTCACTGCAGATATAGTGTTTTCAGTGTCTCTCCCTTCTTCCATTCCCCTCTCAAGTCTTTCTTTCCTCTGAATTTTTCCTAGGAACCTATCAGGGGATCCATGCTTCAGGTCTCAGAAGGCTTTGATTGGCCTTTACATGACATCGTTTACTCAGCCTTTATTTTTCACAAGGAGTATGTTGGTGAAAGGGAAAGAAGAGGTCGGTGAAAGCCAGCGAGGAAGAAGACAGAAGCTGCATCAGAGGCACAGGGGACAGGCAGTCTTAGGAGATGTTCAGGAAGGCCTTTGAAAGATGGAGACAGTGAAGCTGAATCCTCAGGCCCGGATACCATGCCTGGAAAGGCTGGGAAGCAGACAGGCAGTATCTGGTACATAGGGAACAGAGGATGAAACAGTACAAACACAATCTCAGTACATAAGGAAATATGGCGCATTTCACATGTGATCCCTGGCCCCAAGACACACAGGGACTTTTCAACAGCTGTGTGGCTCCCAGACTATTTATGACATTTGGACTTTGTAGATGGTAAATATTCATTCTCATGGAACTGGGAGACTTGGCTTAAGTTTTTGCTTCCATCTCAAGTAGGAAAAATAAATCAATATAAACTTTAACTGAATGCTGAATTCTCAAGTTCTCTGGAACCTGGGGTGAGGGGCATCACGAAGTCTCACAAGTTGGGCAGGTATGTGGTGAAAATCAACAGTTTTGCTCAGAACATGAGGTGAGAGGCCTACTAAGCTTAAAGGAATGAGCAACAGATTCAACTTTTTTTCAGCTTATGTGCTCGTCCCATGATGCTCTAGCTTCTCTTCCACTTAGTGAAAAAGCATTCACTCACACTGTGGTTGGCAGCTCAGGGATTTTTTTTTATCCTAACGCTCACTGCACAGGGCTGTGTGTGACAAAATCTGTAGATACTGGAGCTGGGGAAGTATGGCAGAGCCCCTCCTGATCTTAAGACATATGTAGGCTGTGAGGACTGTATTCAGCATCACATAGTTTCTAATAGTCTTGTTTGATAAGCTTCTTTTTATTTCTTATTATTAGTAAGGTTTTTATTTTTATTATTAAATTTATTTATTCTACTTATTATTATCATCATCATCAAAATTTTATTTCTTATTATTATTAATAATAAAATTCAATGCAGGGATGAAGAAAGGCATGTGATTGTCATCTACTCTGAAATATGTTCTGAGTGTTGGGTATGACACCAACAATCTAGGTCCTGAGGTACACTGATACTTCCCCTTTTCTGTAGTAAGAGGGCTGCATGTGTGTGGGGGAGTAATGTGGGGTAACTGCATTTTTTAACTTTCCATATTGTCACTACTATAGCCACAAGACCAAGTTCTCCAGAATGAAAGCTGTAAGTGAATTTCCAACTTCCTTCTGCCTCTTGCTCTCACCTTCCCATGACAGACACAGTGAACAAGGTTTAGGTATTGCTGGAACCATAGTTTCTGACTAGTTAAATAAAGGTTGATTTGTATGTTTGTTGTTTTTCATATAGCATTTCCTTCAGGTATATCTGTTAAATAAACTTATTATAAATGATATATGGGGAAATATAAATGTGTAAAACTATACACACAGAAATTTAAGTGTGGGCAGAATAATGTTGGACTTTGACCCTTTTGAGTGATGCTTGCTAGTTTGGAATGAAAATGCTCAAGTTTTCATAATTTGCTTTTCATTGCCGACAATCCCCAACCTAACTTCTTGATCACACTTTAGACTTTTTCATTTATATAAATATTTGCATCTAAGATAAAGTTACATTAAAATAGAAGAAAGCAGGTCTATGGCCATGGCTCAACAAGTAAAGGGCTTGCAATGCAAGACCTGAGGTTGGGTCCCAGTACTCATGTAAATCCTAGGCAGGTGTGCTGGCTTATTTGGAATCTCAGTGCACAAGACGCAGAGACAGAAGGTTCCACAAGCAAACAGGCAAGCTAGACTAGCAGGGTCCGTGAGCACTTGGTTTAGGTGAGAGATACTGCATTCATATAAAAGGTGGAGAGAGTAACTGAGCAAGATATCCAAGCAATAAAGGCTTGGTCCTCAACTTGCACACCTGCATAGACAAACATGTATCTTCCCACATACATGCAGACACATACACACATTCAAGCATGCCACACATACACATGAAATAAAGAAAAAAAGTAGCAATAAGTGTATACCTTTGTAAAAACCAATAAAAAATAAAATAAATCAAAGTCAAAACTGAAAGTCCAGGGTGTTTGGCTTAAGATGACTTTTTCAAACATCTCTGAAGAAAATCACATTTTCCTTTTGTTTGGAGTAGGAATTGGAGAAAACCTCACCTCAGTTTCTTAACCCTCCTGAAAATGAACCAGCGTGGAGCAGCGTGGACATTCATACAGATGAAGTAGTCATGTTCTGAACCTTCCAGTCTCAACTTGAGCACTTAGCATGAAAGACCACTCCCTGATTGATAACTACCCAGTCCTTTCTCCCCAGTATTGAAGATGCTCCTCCACACACATTACAGCTAATAGGCAGATCCTCAGAGCTCCTGTGGTTGTCCCAGCAAATGCTTTCTTTGTTAGCCAAACAGTAAATGTGTTTTGGAATAAAAAGGGTGACTTCAAAAAATGGATAGGCTTTCTAAGCCAAACTATGTGCTCACCAATTCCCGGTTCTGAATTACATCAAAATTGAGTGAGCATGAAATCAGGTATCAACTGCGATAGCGTTGTCCATAGCACAGCTGGTGACTCTGTGATTTCTGAATATGAGGGCTGCTGTCAGTCCTGCAGTCTACACTTAGAAGCACTTAAAAGAAATTTCAATTTCAAGAAATTTAAAAAATCTTTATTTATCTATTATTTATTTGTTTGTTTGTTTTTTGGTGTGTGTGTGTGTGTGTGTGTGTGTGTGTGTGTGTGT
>NW_026068175.1:1194511-1212392 GCF_014885135.2 Alexandromys fortis | reverse complement strand
AAAAAATATTTATTTACTTATTATGTATACAATATTTTGTCTTTGTGTATGGCCTGCAGGCCAGAAGAGGGTACCAGACCTCTTTACAGATGGTTGTGAGCCACCATGTGGTTGCCGGGAATTGAACTCAGGACCTTTGGAAGAGCAGGCAATGCTCTTAACTGCTGAGCCATCTCTCTAGCCCAGTGCTTTTGTTTTTGTTGTTTTATTTTTCAGAAAATGTGGTGCAACTAGATGTTAGTGCAGAAAGTAGAGGCCGAGTTCAGTACCCTGATCTGCTTCCAAGACTAGGGTAGAGGACCTTCTCCAAATTCTACTCAGCCGCAGTGCCAGGGGACTGGAGCAGCTTATCCAGCCTCGTGTAGCCTATAACTGACTAAGCAGGGACTCTAGCGCTAACATCCAGTGTGCAGCCCCAGAGTTCTTTACTCCCAAGCACCAGCAGTTCTCTCGCTCATCAGCTTGCTCCCACCTGAGCAGTGAATCACACTTCACACTCTCCCCAGTGTCCTTCTGGGTTTTCCTAAAAATCAGCAGCCGTATTTCATTTGAAACATAATTTGCTATATTAATGTGTACTTGTGTGCATGTATGTGTGTGTGGTAGGTGGGTGTATCCCATGGTGCCCATTTGTGGGTCAGAGGACAGCTTGTGGGAGCTGACTCTATCCTTCCGTCATGTAGAGCACAGAGATTGAACTCAGGCCCTGAGGCTTGGCAGCAGGTGTTATCACCTGCTATACTATCCTGTGATGCTTTGAAAGAAAATGGCTTTCATAGAAAGTCGCACTAATAGGCAGTGTGGCCCTGTTGGTGGAGGTGTGGCCTCATTGGAAGAAGTATGCCACCGTGGGGGTGGGCTTTGAGGTCTTCATTGTTCGAGCTATGCTCAGTGAGACACAGTTCACTTCTGTTGCCTCGGACCAAGATTTAGTACTCTCAGTTCCGTCTCCAGCACCCATGTCTGTCTGCCCACTGACAAGTTCTGCCATGATAATGTACTAAACCTCTAAAACTGTAAGCCAGCTCCAATTAATTGTTTTTCTTTATAAAAGAGTTCCTGTGGTCATGGTGTCTCTTCATGGCAAAAGAAACCCTAACCAAGGCATAGCACCAAGCTCCTAGAAATGCTATGTTAATTTCTGTGTGTCAAGGAATATTGACCTTCCTTAGAGCTGATCTATTGGATAGAACTAGAGACTTTAACTCAGTTCTTCTGTCTTCAGGTTTATGCCTCGTGGTTTTAACAGTGACTAAAATCAGAAGCAAGTATAAAAGACTCGCCTATAGAATTATAATCAAACATTAAATAAGACAAAGAAGCTGTGACTCTGCATCCTTGTAAGTCTTTGCTTCAGCTTCCCATGTCACAGTGCTGATTGCCACCTTGAATGCAGGATATAGCCTGCGAGAGAGACTGGGTGGGATGCAGAACAATAACTTCCTCAGTTTCTGCCTATTTCCGTTTCCACCTCAGAAATGGAAATAAGAATTGATGGACGCCACACCTTTGAAATGGCACAGCATGGATTCTTTTCAGAGATGCTGAATAGCACATATTCCAAAATAGACTCCATCTGTACAAGATCAGCTGCAGTCATCAGTTAGGACATACAATACTTTTACACCTCATATGTTTTAAGCACACAGTTTGGCTTATTTTGTTTCATTTTGTGTGTGTATGGTGCATCTCTATGTTCATGTATGTGCCTGTATGTATTTGGATGCTTGTGTACATGTGTGAAAGTCAGAAGTCAGTGTTGAATGTCTTCCCGTATTGCTCTTTGTATTATTTTTCATACACTCTCTCCCTGTATCTTGATTCCTAGTTAGCTTAAATTTGACATAGCCTAGAGTCATCTAGGCTCTCAATCGAGATATTGCTTAGAAAAGCCCATATGAAGTTATCTTGATTATTAATTGAGTTGGAGGGCCACGTCCACTGTGGGCAATACCCTTACCTGGACAGATGATCCTGGATTTGATTAGAAGCCACAAAATTGAGGCTTGTAATTAAACCAGCATGGGCTATGATTTCTGCCTTCAGTTTCCTAGCTGAGTGCCTGCCCTGACTTCCCTCAAAGATAGAAGTGATTTGGAAGTGTAAGCCAAATGAAACCTCAATAGAGTAACTTTGATCTGAGTGTTTTTTACCATAGCAACAGAAAGCAATCTCAAACACTGGAGCTCACCAATTCAACTACACTAGCCAAGTGAAAGCCAAGTATAGCTTTTCTCCTCCTTGCCATTGCTGGGATGGCAGAAGTGCACATCCAAGCCTGGCTCTTACAGGGTGCCAAGAATCCTAACCCAAGGCTCTGTGCTTCCACAATAAGCACCCTACCAACTGAGCTATCCCACCAGCTCTTGACCATTGTTTAATCCCTATAACAAATTTCACAAGGGACATGTTTCCCAGACCTCTGTCTTCCCACATATCACACAAATCCCTATAAACAACAAACGAATTCCTTTGAATGCACCAGGAGCTAGCAGGGAGGATGAGTTGCAGCCTCAGTTATGACACACGTGTTAGCCCTGTAAGCCAAAATTCAAAACTGTTTCACGGACAAATCCATGTAATGAGTCAAGCACAGTAATAAGTATAAACAGAAGTCTTGGGCTGGTAAGATGGCTCATTCGGTAAAACACTTGCCTTGCAAATATGGACACCTGTGTTCAAGCCCCTGCACCCATATTAAAATGCAGAGAAAGTGGTGCACAGCTGCAGTTCCAGACGGGGAGGAGGAGACAGGTATATCACCAAGTCTCACTTGCAGGCCAGCTTGGTAAGCTTCAAATCTCCAGAAAACAAACAAAAACAAACAAACAAACAAACAAAAAACCCAAGCAGGTGGAGTCTGAAGAATAATTCCTGAAGTTGTCCTTTGACATAACAAATTTCACAAGGGACATGTTTCCCAGACCTGTCTTCCCACACATCACACAAATCCCTATAAACAACAAACGAATTCCATTGAATGCGTACATTACACACGAGAGTTTCTTCTCTGAATATTTAATACTCAGCCATGTGTCTACAAGTAATAAAATTATGCTCACATGTGTCTAAGTAATGAAATTATACCTCACATTCAGAAGGGCTTCCACTGTTCTCTTTAGATTAGTCTCATCCTCATGAAAGGCTTAGGAGAGAGCAAAGACCCGTAAGGCTGTGATAACATTGGATGAAACATATGCACACTTCTTGTGCTACTGGGCAGGTGTAGGATAACAGGATGCTGCAGCTGACAATCACCCATGGGCAACACTTCTGGTTTAAGGGATAACAAAGTTCCAGAGGTAAGCCAAGTAGAAGCTTCGCCAAATACCCACCCAATGTGTCGTCTTAAAAGACACAAATCCTGTAGGACCGGGTTGGAAAAATGGTTCACTTAGTGGACCTTTTGGAGGACTCAAGGTGGGTTCCTAACACCTCCGTCAGGCAGCTCACCACTAATCCAGGTCCTTGGTATCTGATGTCCTGTTTTGACCTCTACAGATGGGGGCACATATGCACACAGACACAAGCAAAGGTATATGTACAGAAATAAAACTGTAGATTAAAATTAGAATAGAGCTATAGATTAAAATAAAAAAATGTGGTAATCAAAAACCATTGCCCAACCCAACTTGGGTGGGAAAGGGCTTATTTCACTCAGTTTCTTATACCTCTCCATCTTCAAAAGCAGTGAGGGCTGGGACTCAAGCAGAGCAGGAACCTGGGGGCAGGAGCTGATGCAGAGGCCTTGGGTGAGATCTGCTTACTGGCTTGCTCTCCACTACTTGCTCAGCTTGCTTTCTTATGTGAAGCCCAGGAACATCAGCATAAGGGTGACACACCCACAGTGAGCTGGGCTACCCACATCAATTAGAAAATTGTCCTACATGCTTGCTTACAGTCTAGTCTACGGACTCATTTTCTCACTCGAGGCTCACTCCCCTCTGAAGACTTTAGCTTGTATCAGATTAACATAAAATTAGTCAGCACACTGTTCATAGACTTGTTCAGTCTAAAACGAAGCCTGCTTGCCTCCTGCACATCTCAGGCCATTGTGGAATAATATAACTTCCACAATGTAGTGCTGGCTGTCTCACTGCATAACTGATTTTATGGAGCTTTTTGTGATCTAGATCTTCCTCCTGCCATGTGTGTTTCTTCTGGCTCCTCCATCCTTACCCCACTACATTTCTCAGGAAGGACCCTCACAAATTTCTTCCACATGAGCTCGTTTTTGGAAGGAATGTTGTCATGGTTTCTACCATTCTGGCTTTGTGACTAAATAGTGAAGTGGTGAAGTGTGAGAGATGTGGACACAAGCAGCCTGCGTGAGCCTGTGTGGATGCCACCTGTGCCTGTTTGTGAAATATTGAAGCACTTGTGTGATGTGGGAGTGATTTCTTACTAATAAAGAAACTGCCTAGGCCCATTTGATAGGCCAACCCTTAGGTAGGCGGAGAAAACAGAACAGGATGCTGGGAGAAAGAAGCTGAGTTGAGGAGTCCATGATTCTCCCACTCCAGACAGACGCAGGTTAAGATCCTCCCTGGTAAGCCAGCTCGTGGGCTACACAGAATATTAGAAATGGGTTAGAACAATATGTAAGAACTAGCCAATAAGAAGCTGGACCTAGCCGGGCCAGACAGTGTTTAATAAAATACAGCTTCCGTGTAATTATTTCGGGCATAAGCTAGCCATGCGGGCGGCCGGGTGCCGGGGACGCTGCCCCGCCGCTCCTATTTCAACAGATGGCACCCAACGTGGGGCTAAATCCACTTAAAAACCTGAGAAGGCTTAAAAATATGGGAGAGAGAGTTTAACACAGATTTTTGCTGTTTCAGGCAGCTTGGCTATGGTGTCCTTCAGTGAATAGTTAGGCGCTAATCAGGCCATGCCCACACGCAGAAGCTTGGAAAAAAAGAGCAAGAGCTATACATAGAGCCTGTCTGTGAATCTGTAGTCTTTAACAGACTCTCCAGGTATCAGGATTCAGGCACTTAAAAGGCGTTCAAATTTAAGTCTCCCTTTCTTAGGGCATTTACAGGGTTTGGCTGCTAGACCTGTGGACATCAGAGGGCGGAGAGTGTAATGAGCACCTTTTCTAGATATGCCCATCTTTCCCACACCCTCAGACTTGTATGCTCTCTCCCTATCATGCATGACCCCTCACTTCTTGCTGCCTTGGAGTCAGGGACAGTCTGGCTGCTGGTTGTGCTGTGGAATATGCATCAACCTCATATAGCAGGACAAACCCTTCTTCCTCTGAAACCTGGAAGAAGGGACCTCTAGTTTGCCCTGTGAGCTTGAAGTCTCTCAAAGCTCCACCACGCTGCTGTCTATCTACGGTATTAATGCCTCTTCCAGGAAATGTATACCCCAAAGGGCAGTCTGCCTCAGTGCCACCCACCCCAAACCAAGGCTTTTCATCTTTGGAAGAATGAAGCCATTAAGGTCGTGGTAGACAGGGAATGTCTGCCTGTCTACTTCACAGGTCAGAAGTTGCATGTGTCATGATGAAGCCATTAGGAATTTATGGAGGCTCAAAAGATTCCAAGTTTAGTTCTAAGTAAGAAAGCCTCATATTTGCCCACTTTGATCCAGAATTGCTTCATACGCACATAAACAGCCAATCATGGATAGAAATGTGGGGGGTGCTCATGCATACAAAAGTGCGAAGACTGATTAACAGCTCAGTATAATACTGGACACCTAAATTTAAATGAAATAAAACTGACTAGACTTCCTTGATGAAACCAGTTATATCTCAATGCTCTCTCTCTCTCTCTCTCTCTCTCTCTCTCTCTCTCTCTCTCTCTTTCTCTCTCTCTCTCTCTCTCTCTGTTTCTCTCTCTTATCTCTGCCTCATCCCCCTCTCTCCCTGCCCCCCCTCTACGGTGTGTATGTGTGTGTATACAGGCACACATACACACACCTGTATGGAGATCAGTTGTCAACCTTGCCCATCATTTCTCAGGAACTGTCCTTGTTGCTTTGGGAACAGGGTCTCTCAGTGGTTTGTCCAGGCTGGGGAGCCTGCAAATTCAAGGGTTTCTTCTGTCCCCACCTCCTCAGTTCTAGGATTACCTTTCTGTTCTAACATACTCAGCCTTTTATTGTGCTCTAGGAACAAAATATGGTCTCCAGCTTGAAAAGCAAACACTTTATCAAGTAATCTATCTCCCCACTACCATACACGGTTGCTTTATATAGTGACTGACTACTTGACTGTATGACACAATCTGCCATTTCTCAATTTATAGAAGTTTCTATCAAACACAGTTGCTCTAGAACTTTTCTCATTTAATGAGTGCTTAGCTCCATGTTAATTTGGTAATTCACTATACTAACTGGTACCCCCTTCTCAGGACTAAAGAACTTTTGGTGGATTTTAGTGAATTATTTACAACTTATTTTATTTATTTATAATTATTGAGTTCCATCCATAAGTAAAACTCTGCAGAAGATTTAACAACACAGTAAGACAGCATTCCTGGTTTGGTGCAGGTATAAGTAAAGTGATTTGTTCTCTATTACATTTGGGAGGAAGAGGAAATGTGAAACCTTAGTCATTTGAATGATGAGTCTTGTTGACATTATACTTAAACCTGTAGCCCATTGCCAACAATTTTTACATGCTGGTGCACAGTACATTAAATAGTTTTCTTTGTGTAATTTCTTTTATAGGCCAGTGCTGAAGGTAAGTCCATTTTGTTTGTTTGTTTGTTTGTTTTTGTTGTTGTTGTTATTAAAAGGGTTACATTTTACTTTCAGGACTTGGGACAAATAATCCACATCCCTCCCATGTAAATACTATGATGAAGACTTGGACGATAGCTCAGTCATCAGAGAACTTGCTGTACAATCATGATAGTTAATTTTGATTCCCCGAATGCTCATCTAAAAAGCAGGGAGCAATGATGCAAAGTTATAACCCAAGAACTGGGGAGGTGGAGACAAGAAAATTCTCAGGGTTTTTCTGGTCAGCCAAATTGGTAAGTTCCAGTTCAGTGAGAGACCCTGTCTTAATAAATAAGGAGGATGGTCCCTGAGGAGATGACACCCATGGTTGCTTTATGGCCTCCAAATGCATTGCTTGGGCATACAAGTGTATATATGCACACACAATGGTATCAAGACGTATTAACTTTCTTTCATGCCTGGAGGGCACTGCTGTATTTAAATGAATATGGGTGGATTTATTAACTTCAGAACGCTGCTGTCAGGAAGATGATGGGACCCTACTGGTCTGTCTCTCTGCACAGGCCTGGCTGCGTTGAAGATTTTGTTTGTATAGGGAAATATATTTTAATTTCACACTGGGAAAACATTCCCACACATATAACAACAATAAATATTGCACAAACAGTGCTAAGATATAGCTGAGCCCAGAGTGTATGCATAAAATCATAAGTTTATGTCCCAGAATGAACACACACACACCACACGCACATATACACACATGATGGGGAAAGGAGGACACTTATATACATATATTATCACGTCACAGAAGCATTGCTTGCTACAACAAACATTAGGTTGCATCTGTGAGATATTTTGATGCAGTCATGGAACTAATATTAATAACAGGTGGTGTGTGTTCTCCTGAGGAGGGAAGTAAGGGTTCTCTTTGCACTTCATGGCATTTTAAAGGCTCAGGACCGTCTTTGTTTTCTGATAGTAACAAATAGTCAATTATCAACCACTAGACAAACAATTGTGTTTAACAATTTTTCCCTTTTGTACTTTATAGTACCCCGTTTAAGTTAAAAAGCTATTAACTGGTAAATGTAGGCACTGCATTTATGGATATGAAAGGAAATGAACATGCGAAGAGGAAATGGCTTGGCCAATTTCTATAAGTCTGATTTAGATTATTCTTCTCTTGTTTGTTTGTTAGTTGTTGAGGAAGGATCACTAGCCGAACTGCCTGCATTGCTTAGGATAACCTAGAACTTCTGTTCCTCTAGCTTCCACCTCCATTCTTATGTTATAAATCCAGGTACACTGCCACACCTCCTTTACCCAGTGCTGAGAAACGAACCTGGCCTTTCTGCATGTTACAACAATCTACCAATAGAACTCCACCCCTAGCCCTGAACCTGTTTGAAACACATTAAATTCACATCATGCAGCCTCATGAAGTCTATATGGTAGCCTGGAGCTGTCATTAAGCAAGCAGACATGGTGGCACTACCATTATAGAGTCCTCGGTGTTTTTACCTAACATCTGAGGTTAATCACACTGAAGAACTTTGCTTCCCAAATTCTTTCTAGTCTCATCTCCTCATAATCAAATGATTCAAAATAAAAAGTAACTTCCAAAGACCTTCATGGAATCTTAGTGACTAGTGTTGCCCAAAGAAGGTAATGTGTACATATGTGTGTGTGATGTGGTGTGGTATGGTGCTGTGTGTTTGTGTGTGTTTGGTGTGTGATGTGTGTGGTATGGTCTGGTGTATGTGCCATGTCTGGTATGCGTGTGTTTGTGTGTGTATATGTGTACGTAGTGTGTATGTGGGTGTGTATTCTGTGTGTCTTGTGTTGTATATGTTGTGTGGTACATGAGAATGTATTGTGGTGTGTGTGTGTGTGTGTGTGTGTGTAGTTGTATTCTATGCCAAAATAGAAAGTCACGAACTTGAAACCTTTTCTCTCATCCATGAACTCTGGAAGCTGACCTAATACACTGCTGAAAAGGAACCAAATTCTCCATGTAAACAAAATTGTCATGGCAGAGGTATACAATCTAAACTTCTAAATGCAAAGATTTAAAATAAAGAAAAAGACTTAAAATTTCAAGGGATAATGTTAAACATAATTATTTGGAACTCTGTTTTATAGGGAAGAAAGTCATAAACATTTTTCGTCTTATGGGTATAAAACCGCTTTGATTATCTGTGTTTAATCACACAAGGTAAGTTAAATTCTCTCCCTGATCTAGATCACATCTGTCAGTTTGATACTTGGCCAGCAGTGGCTGAATTTCCTGTTCTCAGTGTTTGTGAAAGCCCATCTAACTTAATCTCCCAACTCTGAAGCTTTCTTACCACCAAACACATGGCATGTGACACACAGAGATCCTCCCTAAGCTGTAATTACATGGAGTGATTTGGCCGCCTAAGTTAATGGCCACTGACCTCAGCTTAGTGCACTTCCCAGACCTTTTCAAGATTGATTAGTTCTCTTTCTTGTGTTTCATTTTCCTTGTGTGAGATGAGATGAAGGTTAGAGGGGCCTTGGAAGTAAATGAACAAAATCCATTCAGCAAATCCCCTCCAGTGATGAGCTAGCGATACTGGAGAATCCTTAGCTCCTGGGCTGGCTTGACAGAACTTGATTTACTCAACAGCTCTATTAGTGGTGCTATTTTTATTTAATTTTATTTTTATGTTTTAAGAAATTAGCTTGTCCCTGATGAAACTCCTTACATTTGTATTGGTTGGGATTGGAACCCAGGCTTCCAGGGTTCTCCCTCTCACTTTGGACAACCGTTGTCTATGCTGGTACACATTCACATGCTGTGTACTGTCTTCCTTCGTGTGACACTTGAAAATACCCAACTCTGCTCTTAAATATTGGAAATGAAATATTTTATACATGTTCAGTGCATGGTGGATTTATGTGGTTTACATAGGATTCAAATACTTTAAAAGATACCCAAAACATGCAAGAAAAGTCCTTCCTTCACAGAAAATGGAGCAGCAGGTTGGAGAGCAAGAATATGGCTTGTTGAAAAGAAATTTCCTCTGAATTAAAATAACTTTCTTGAATGCAAGGAAAAGGCTTAGGATACTCAACAAATAAATAAAACTCAAAAGTCTCATGAAGTCTTGGAAACCTACAATACTTGCAAGGCCTCTCTCAGTTGTGATACCAACTGTATCATTTGCGGAGAGGAGACTCTGGGCTCAGGTGAGCTGCTGAGGGATCCAGCTGTGCTCTTGAGATTGTCACTGCTAATGAGTCATCCGTGTTCCTGTAAGTGGCCTCTCACCCACAGACCTTCCAGGAACCCCAGTAAACTCAGTGGTTCATTAAGTTAGACCAGAGTAGACCCCTTCCTTGGGATGTTATCAGTGCGCTGTCTGTAGTGAACAGATGTTTTTCATATCTTCTCAGGAAATTTCGGTCACCACCCCGAGCTTCAACAGACCTTCAGGATGGGATTTCATTTATGGAAATGAGATCTGTTCTAATCCATCTTCAGGAAAATAATGGGGTGTTCTCTAGCATTTGCATGGAAAGCTGGATGGCACAACGCAGGAGGAATCTGTTAACTACTGTGACAGTAACAGGATTGAATGAATAGACTGTTAAGAAAAGCTAAACAAATCTCAGAAGTCTCAAGGAAGAACAGTGTGTCCTTCAGTAGCATCAGGGCTCCTTTGTGACGCCCCCACTTCATGATCCTCTGGTCTTCCATACCAAGCTAGCTGTCTCTGCAGATCAAAAGTCTTTCTGTTTGCTACTGATTAGATTTAGATACCAGGAAACTATGTGTTCGCTTATGAACTTCTGCCCTGTGGAGTTTGGTTCTCCCCTAAGATGTGATGATAGTTAACCCTGACTTGGTTAAGGGTCCCTCAGCTGAAAACATCATGTCTGTGAAGATGTCTTTGGGAGAGACTGGCGTTTCAGTCTCTTAGTGGGACAGATCAATTATCATCCATGTGAGGAGACACCATCCTGGAAGGATCAGACGAGTTGCACTTGCCCCTCCTTTGGGCACGAGACATCTGCTTTCTGTTCTTAGTCCAGAGGCTTTCAGGCTCAAAAACCTTTGGGCTTGGAGAGTTACAGAGGCAGTTGCCCATTCTCAAGTTTCAGCTCAAGAGTTACTCCATCAGCTTCTCTGTTCTCGGAGTTCTGGGTCACAGGGATGCATCAGTTTCCCTGGTTCTCTAGTTTGTAGAGAGTGCACTACGGTCCTTCTCAACTTCTGTGACCACAAGAGCACAGTGAGCCTCTTCCTACATATCTGTACAAACTATTATATGCCTAACTGTTTATTGTGTCTTTTCACATATATAGCTCTATGCATCTGTAAATAAATGTATGTAAACATATGTACATACTGTCTCTCTAGAAAATCTTAATAAATACAGACATTTGCATCTTTTCAATCTACTTGCAATTGTATTGTAACATTTCGCTTTTCCTTCAGTTCTTCAAATGACTTTGTACTTCTGGAACAACTTTTCTGTCTTCTAGCTTCTCTTGTCAATAAATTGAATATTCCTTTATGTGCTCATTCTACATTTGTATGAGACTTGTGACTTTAACAGACTAAACATCATACTCTAACAGATATTTATTTGCTTAGAAAGTTTACGCTATGTACTTGGAAATAAAAAAAAAAAAGAAAAACTGCATGTGTATCTTATTCCTTAGCCTGCAAGAGCTAAAATCCACTTTAGAGACAGATGGCTATGTTTTAGTGTGTCTGTTTGTACATATGCAAGTGTCAGCCCTGGTGCATGGATATTTAGAAGGACAGTGACTGTGTATTGGGTGAGTCATGAGGGAAAAAAATGAATGTGACTAACTCAAAGAGGCTGCCAAAATGTATGCTAGTATGGGAAACACGGTATTAGGAGAACTAGGGAATGCAGTTCAGTTGGTCCAGTGCTTGTTCAGGGCTTGATGCCAAGCACTGTTTAATATAGGAATGTCCATACAGGCCTGCAACCACAGAACTGAGGAGACAGAGGCAGGGGATTCGGACCTTCAGAGTCATTTTCAACTGCAAAATGAGTTCCAGGCCAGCCTGAGCTAAAGACCAGTGGAAAAACAACAGAAGAATAAATCCTGAGGCTGCAATGGCAGTGTGGAGACTTATTAATCACAATCTGTTATTGTTCACTTAAAGTCCAATAAGGCAGTAAAGCAGATACCAACACATGTACTCACCGAAAAGGAGTATGGGAAGAGAAGGCTGTTATCAGTGAACCCGACAGTGCTAACCATTTCACAACATACACATATGTAAAATTATCACACTATGTAGTTTAATGTATATAATTAATTTGTTCCTTATGCTTCAATAACACCATGGGGGAAATAATTGCACTAATAAGAATATTGTACATCTACTTCTCTGTTCATTACTGAAGTTTTGAGACTCTGCTGGACAGAGACATGGGGAGGGTGTCCCTGGATGACAGTGACAATAGAGGAGGAGATATCTTGGTGAATTCCTGGCATGGCCATGGCATTGCTCCCAAGCTCTGGCACCTTGGGAATGGGGATTATTGGTCTGTAGAGCGTGGTACTGTGAGGAGAAGCAGCCAGACCTTCTGCTTCTGCTTCTCTGTCTCCTAGCGTGCTGCTCTTGTGAATTTTTTTTTAACAGTTCTGTGTTACATAAGCTTGTAACAAGACTGAAATCCTAGATAGACATCGCAGTACTAAGGGGAAAAGTCCTTGATTTCTTTGTGGCTATCAGAGTATCCGACATTTCATACCTATTGTAGTATTTGCTTTGGAAAGAATATTTGATTTCTGTCCATTCATAAAATAAAAGTGGAGGTTTAAAGGACTCCAGTAGAAAGGGGATGATCAGGCTCTTATTTCTTTGGGCCTTGTTAGTTTATAAATAGGACACAAATCTAGTCTGAGAAGAAAAAAATAAATTACCACTTTCCTGCAATTTTCAAAATCAATTAATGTTACACGGTTCCTTTGTAGCTTACTAAATTTTATACTTGCCTATTCATTCACAGGAAAAATGTGTTCTTCACAATGTTAACATCCTTTTACGTTTTATATTAAAATAATCAAACATATGTACATATATCCCCTATGTAGAATATATTTGCATATACTCATATTCATTACTTTATTCACTCATCTGTGCATACATTTTAGACTGAATTCTTGGGTGCTGTGCTTACATTCCCAATGCAAACTAATTTTTTTTTATTTTATTTTACATTCCAACCACAGTTTCACTCCTACCTCTATTCCCGCCCCCTTGCTTCCCTCCCAGCCCACTGCCCATCCACTCTGCCCCAAAAAACTAATTTTTAAAGTATCTATTTTATTATTTTTCATTTGTGGATATGTGTATGCATGTGTGTGCCTACATGCAGATATCTGCATGTGAGTGGAAGGCCTGTGGAGGCCAGAAGAGGGCATCATAGCTGCTGAAGCTGGAGTTTTGAGCCACCCATTATGACAGCTGGGAACCAACGTCAGCTCCCCAGGAAGAGCAAGCAAGTTCTTTTAAACCACTAAGCCAGCTTTCCAGCCCCTTCACTATGTTCTTTTGTTCTTTTGAGTCAGGGTCTCTTGCTAAACCAGGAGCACACTGGTTTGACTAGACTAGATGGCCAGCAAGATCCTCCTGATTCCATGTACTCCTCACAATGGTTGGGTTACTATGTACACTACCAGGTCAGGAGTTTGATATTGCTTACGGACTCAGGTCCTCATGATGTGAAGCAAGTACTCAGACAACTGAGTCATCTCCTCAACCCATCAACTCTTTATAAATCATATCCCTACCTGCCCAGGCCAATAGTCCCTAACACATAAGAGGTACTCTTAAAGTCACAGAAACATTGCCTGGTCATTAATTGGCCCTACATCCTTAGCTTGTAACTCTGGTTGCATTTTAAAATCTCTTGGAAACTTTTTGTGTATTCATTTGATCAATAACCATACAAAACATCTGGATTATGGGTTGGACAATGTCACTGGCAAAGGTGCCCAGGTGGTTCAGACAGAGGAGAGCCAGGGTGCCAATTTCCCTAGAGTCTGGCTTTGCCCATCCCTAAGGGAAGATGTGGCCCTGTGAATGGAGAGTGGTGCCAGTCCGTTGCTCACTCTGTTCTTTCCATTCCAGCTTCATGAATGAAACTTCTGTTTAGTCTCCTCAGTTTAGACTCCAACAAAAGGAGACAAGACTTCAGTCTCCTCTCACACACACTGGTCTGAGGTAGAGGTGCCCAGGATCCCCACCCTGCCAGAAAATGACAGGTGTAATTATTCATTATAGAGATATTGTCTCCAGTCAATATCTGTTTCATAGAGAGGTTCAATGAACCTGCTCTTCCCCACAAGTGGATAAGGTGTTCTTAGACAGTGCTGACCTGGCATCACACACTTAGAGTAGAGATGAGGCTAATTGTCTTTGAAGTGCTTCTAGAGACTGTATTAAAATGTCTCAATCTGTGTTTCTTCCTGAAACAAAAAATTGTTTGACTCCCAGCTTTCTGTTCTACAATGGCGAAGCTTTTCTCAATGTGAGTCTTTAGCCTGGTTCTCCAGGTAATACTGTAAGGCATCATTCAGAGATGCCAAAAATATAAATGCAATCTTCACAAGTGGCTTGCTGATACCCATGGAACACCACAGTGTCATAGCTGGCATGTGAGTGCTGACTGCTTAGGCTCCAAGCCATTCTTCTTCCTGGCCAACCCCTCTCCCAGCTTTGGTAAAGAATCAAGCTATTATTACAGCAGCAGTCAGTATGTATTCTGAATTCATTTGAGTTTGGTTTGAAATCAAGTGCTTTCCTCCTTTCCCTGCTCTGTGATATCAGGCAAACTATGCCATTTCCCTGAAGTTCAGCAACTCTATTTGGTGGGAAAAGGTTATCGTTAATACCATACAATAGTTTGGGGCTAATATGATAATGTACATAAAATAATTAATAAAATTTGCTACTTATCAGATTAGTCCAAGACCAGAATTATAACAGACAATGAATGATGTAATGTTTTATTTTCCTTTTAGATTAGTACAGTGCTCTGCCATCCACAACGGCTTCAGAATCTTCTTTATAACACCCATAGATGGTTAAGTCTTTGATATAAAATGACTAAATAGTGATTCTCTGCAACATCTAATATATTGTAAATGCTAAATAAATATCTGCTGTACAGTTTTGTTTAGGGCAAATAACAAGAAACATTCATATTCAGTATATAGGCAAATTTTCTGTTGTTTCCACCCAATGAATAGGTAGAGATATCTGCATTCTTAGATGGCTTTTTCAAATAATTTATGTCTCTGACTTTTTGGTTATTGATAACCATTATAACTGCATGCTTGTAACACATAGTATGAAATAAACTACAGCAGTATAAACAGACCTATAAATCAGAACTGATGGAGATTCAAAATCATAAAGTGTTAACAAATTAAATCGATCAAGGGTTATTAATAATTAGATAACCAACTTAAATGTATTCCAGTATGTAAGGAACATCAAAATAAAAACATGTAAGATAGTCTGCTTAATATATAGACAGTTAAGAGGAGTTGGAGTGAATGAGAAAAGGCCAATGGACTAGCTACACTTACATACAAAATTTCTATATAAATTTGTGTGTATGGTGAGTGTGTATTTGAATATATGTTGGTGTACATGTCCTTGTTTATGTGTAAGAAGGCCCAAAGTTGACATCTCTAATGCCCTAGATAGTTTTAACCATCAACTTGACATTGGCATAGCCTTGAGTCACCTAAGAAATGATTCTTGAGTGATTGACTATATAGTGCCTGAGAAAATGACGGAGCAAAGGAATATCACATAGGGGAAGAATGATCACACTGGCCCTGGAAGCCACACAACAGCGCGCTCTCTCTCTCTCTCTCTCTCTCTCTCTCTCTCTCTCTCTCTCTCTCTCTCGTACCAGGGGACTGTCTTGATTGTTCGTAGATTTACCCTGTGGACAGCATCATCTACTAGACCAGTAGTCCTAGACTGTATTAAAAGCTTTCTAGGCATGAACATGCAAGCGAATCATCAAGCATCATTCTGTCCCTCCACAGTTTCTGCTGTACTTCCTTGGTGGTGAGTGAGATCTTCGGTCAAAGCTAATAAAGGTCTGTCCTCAGATTCCTGCTTCAGTTCCTGCCCAGGCCTCCTTCAGGGATGAACTATAACCAGGAAGTTTGAATAACCTCTTCTCTAAGCTGCTTTTGGTTCAACTGTTTTATCACAGGAATAGAAAATGAACTGTAGGAGGTCTTACCCACTGCTCTCTAACTCATGTGCTGGAGCAAGCTCTCTTGTCAACCAGGACTCCCCATTTAACTAGTCTTGCTAGCCAGCCTTGCTCTAGGCATGGCCTGTCTTTAACTTGTGAATGCTATGACTGCATTCAGGCAGCTGCCACACCCTCCTGATGTTTACATGGGTTCTAGGAACCTGAACTTTTGTCCTAATGCTTGGGAGGTAAGTGCTTTACCCACTGAACCATCTCCCATCACCCATCAGCCCTAGCATTCAACTATTTTTAAACCAAGAACAATTTTATAATAATAATCAGCTTTTAGAATTTTACAAGCTAAGGTCTTTATAAAAAAGAAATTACCTAGTTCTCTATATCCATTTCTATATATCACAAAATCAATATCAAAATATGATTAAAATATAGTTAAATATCCAACATCATATTGATTAAGTTCAATTTGCATTAGTTATAAGTTAAGTGTAACTGCTCTATTTTTACCAGACCAAGTAATAACCCACAGTACCCTCTATATATGGCAATGTTACAAATTATTTATTTTCTTACCTTTAATTCAGCACATTTAATATATACTTTAAAACAGTACTATTAATCTCACAATAGAGCTAAATGTATTGAAATATTTTAAAAAACATTCAATTAACTTATCATGGACATGTTTTGTGACCATTTATTCTGACATATGAAGTGTACATAATAAAACAAATATTTTTAAAAATGTAATTTTTTTCTCCAATACTTTTATGATGACAAAAAAGGAATTCATAAGGTTGTGGATGGCTGTGTGGATAAAATGCTTACATACAAGCATGAGGACCTGAGTTCGATCCCACAGATCTATTTTAAAAATAATAGGCATGGTGGTGCATGTTTGTAATCAGGCAGAAGAAGAAAGCCAAGGAGCCTAGCCTTCAAGCTTCAGTCTTATAAAAGAGTAGATGACATGTAAAAAACTTCACCCAAGGTTGTCTTCTGTTCCTCCACCAGCACGCACTAAATACATGTGTGACTGCATATATACTCATGTTTTGTTTGTATGTACACATGCATGCACACATAAGTGTAGGGATAAGCCCTCCCCTTGGGGGCGGGCTGCCCTCGGGCGTATGTTTACTGATAAATAGGGCGCGCAGATGCTGTGCGCTCTCCTGTCTCTGCCGGCTACTCCGCTGGAACCTTGGTTTCGTGAGTCTGGTTTTGTTATTAAACTTGTTCAAATACCTATTATCTTTGGTGATTATTAATCCAACTGCTGCATTTGGCACCCACGTGGGGCACAGCACCCGCTCTTTAGACCCGCTGTGTCCGCAGCAGGTCCCGGGCGGTCAGCCACGCAGTCTGCCGACTCCCCCGCCCGCAGCCGCGCGGCCCGGGACGCAATCGCAGCCCCGAACGCGATCGCCACAGCGTCCCGCCTGCCCGCCCTTAGCCACTCCAGCGATCGCCACAGCGCCTGCTCTCCCGCCCGCCCGCCCGTTTTAGGTCAGCAGGCACAGCTTTGTTCCAGCGATCGCCACAGCGCCTGCTCGCCCGCCCGCCCGCCCGCTTTAGGTCAGCAGGCACGGCTTTGTTCTGCGCACCTCCCCCACACCGGTTCTAGGCTGCGGCAGCTGGCAGCCAGCTCTTTGTTCCTCTCGCAGCGCCAGAGGAGTTAACCCCTCCCTCTCTGCCTTGGCGTTTGGAACTGAACAGGGAAGCTTAAATATTTGCGGTTTTACAACACAAACCACCACATTGGGCCCCAAGGGGTCATTTGCATAAATTTCAGTCTTGAGGTTCATTTCAGATCAACTCTCCACGTGGATTCAAGTGGACTCTTTCGCCACCTCTGGCAGGAACCAGTCATTACAGGTAAAATTTTTTTTCCTTTTATAAATAAAATGTCTGACAATATCACC
>NW_026068175.1:1175202-1187709 GCF_014885135.2 Alexandromys fortis | reverse complement strand
TATTGTTTGTTATATCTATTATTTATTATTATTGTTTATAGTTGTATTTAGGTTAGTTCTGTCTTATTTAGACAAAAAGAGGGAGATGTAGGGATAAGCCCTCCCCTTGGGGGCGGGCTGCCCTCGGGCGTATGTTTACTGATAAATAGGGCGCGCAGATGTTGTGCGCTCTCCTGTCTCCACCGGCTACTCCGCTGGAACCTTGGTTTCATGAGTCTGGTTTTGTTATTAAACTTGTTCAAATACCTATTATCTTTGGTGATTATTAATCCAACTGCTGCACATAAGAATCTACAAAAAGAATTCCACAGGATGGCATGGCTATGTGCTTCCAAGAGAGAGAACTTTCCTGACATGGATTCCAGGGTTAACACCTCCCGAAACACAAAACAAAACCCAATTATTCCTTAGTGGATCTTTGGATTGGAGAAACATGATTCTGTGTGCATTAACTCTATTAGCATTTTTGTTATAGACTTATTGTCACAGATTTCTTAAGGCTGTCTTCTGTCCCTCCCCTAGGATATGTTGAACATATGTGTGTCTGCATATATACTCATATATTTTCTGTACATACACGTGCACGTACACATAAAAATCTACAAAATATTCCACAGGATAGCTATGTGTTTCCATGAAAGAGTACTTCCCTGACATGCCTGAAGTCATGGGTTCCAGGGTTATCACCTACAAAGAATTCCTTGGTGGATCTTTGGGTTGGAGGAACAAGATTCAGTGCACATTACTATCTATTACATGATGGGAAGTATTTTTGTTATAGACTTAACCTTGGAGATTTCCTTCTGGACTGTGACTTTGGATGTGACCCCAGAACAGACAGACACAATATCTCTCCTCTTCTTAGTCTCACCATGTCCTCATCCTAACACATGTATTTAGGGAAGAGTCCCTATACTTACCCATTCTCCAGTTCAATTGAGCTGGACTGGAACTTCCAGTGAGATCTGAGGAGCTGGAGAAAGCCATTGGTGAGAGGAAGGAGCCCAATGGGTCATCACAGTTGTCTAAAAAGATAGGGAAAGAAGAAGAGGTCAGATTCTATTGGCAAGAAAAATAGGACTTCTCATTTATTAGCCATCTGTGCTGGAAAGGGTTGGGGAATATTCTGTAGTGTGTGTTATTATTGTGGTTGTTTCTCATAGCACTCAAATATGGTATGGCTTCCTTGCATGGATGGAGGAAATGGAGACTGGAGAGGTTCAAGTTCACAACACTAGAGAATGGCATAACCAAAACACTCAGGAAGATTTCTTTGAGTCAAAAGCCCAGCTCCCTATGCATATCTTCAGCTGAGCATTTGTGCAAAGCCTTTCACAACGTGTGTGTGTTTAGTCCATAAGAAAGACTTTTACAGGAGGGTGTTGTTTATTCTCTCAGCTCTTTCTCCAAGGACCCTTGCAATAAATGTGTCCATCCCAATAGGATAGTTTTGAATTTCTTGCTACAGCTTATAGGTGAGTGGGTGAGAAATGTGCTACTTACCCAATAGCTCACTTGTGTTACAAGAAGTAAAAGAGTAGTCACAGATGCTACACAATCTGGAGCTGGATAGTAACTTCAATAGCTAACTTTCTAGTCTTCCCTGCTGAGATACTATCAAAGGCTGCTTTGAGAATACTAAACAAGCATGGGTTCATTGGGTCAATGAGACCACATGACATGTCTTGACAACATGTTATGTCTTTTCAAGTTCACACTAATCCATAGTCACTGGATTTCATATGGAGGGACTTGGTCTTCACACAACACATACCACATGCATAATTGATATGGATATTTGTGCTCACCAAAACTAGCATTGAGATTTAATTACCATGCAACCAAACTAAGAGGCAGGATCTTTAAGTGGTGATTAAGCCATAAGGGCTCCACCCTCCTTGTAAATTTAGTGTTTCAGAACTGCAGCTTCTCAGCCTCTTTCCTTCTGACACTTAGTGACTGAGCGATTTGCTACATCCTGACACCTTCATAACAGACTCCCCAAATTTTAAAAATGAACAGCCAGCTGTTCCTTATGAGTGATCTTGTCTTGGGTATTCTGTTACAGTAGCACAAGACAGGTTAGGTAACTTAGTCACTGATGTAAGTAGTGATGCATTTTTCTGAATCTTCCACTAGATGGTCCATGTTTTCATAGGTCCTTAGCAAGGAGTCTACTGCATAATAGAACTTAAGTAAATGTGTGTGGAAAACGTGGGATGCTGAATGATACTGACAGGGACAAAAGAAAGGACCAATCAATCAACCAATTAGCTAACCTCACAAAGCCCACATTCTTTTCCCATTTTTCCATTTTGAACACAATTGATTCTCTGGGACATTGAAAAAATGACTTCACAAAATCTAGACAGACCTTATTCAAAACAGATTTGAAATGTGCCACTCAAGGTAAATTTCCTGCTGTGGCGGCTCTTGGGAGGAACTGATCTGACATTTGAAAAGAACATTTATATAGGATCATGCTTGCTTATCCAGCCAATTCTTACAAAGCTGTGTTTCAGATAATTGCAGGAAAAAATAATTAGAAACGTGCGGATTAAATTCTTGTTTGTTAAGTGTGTTTGAAAATCACCTGGTAAACTGTGTTTCAGGTTTCTCCAAATGCAAATGCTTCAACATTGTTTGACAAGAATGGAGCAGAGGCATATCTTAACTGAAGAGGAAAACATCAGAAACAGCAATGCAACGCAGCTTGGTGGCTCTGGGGCTCGGGGCATACAGCAGGCGAACATGGGGTATGCGACTGCTTTACTCTAACACAGGCTAGAAATGCATTAATGCCACAAAGCACTGGCTTGATCTCTCTTACATATCTTACACATGCACGCACACACACACACACACACACACAAATACAAGGCAGAAATTACATTTGTTTATGACCCTTTTGTCATCAAGAGATGTAAGAACATCAGATACAACTGGAAGCATAGCTCAATTTGTCAAGTGTTTGCTGTGCAACCTTAAGGACCTGAGTCAATAACCCATGTGAAAACCTGCCTTCCGAACTACTTTCTTTTAACATCAGCACTTGGGAGGAAGAGACAAGTGAATCTTTGGGGATTGTTTGCCATCTAGAACAACCTATTTTGTGAGCTCCACTCCAGTGAGAGACCCTGTCTTAAAAGAGAAGGTTCATGGTATCACGCGGAATGATATTTGGTTCATATCTGACTTCCACAGACACACAGACATGTATCAGAGTACATATGTACCTGCACATAGGACATGGACACACATGCACACATACACATGCACAGACACAGGCACAGGGAAGCTCACATAGCGCAGTTGCCCTTACTGCAGTTGCCCTCTGATAACTTTTCCGTGTGTCATGAGTATGCTCCCCACTCTGGTCATTCCCTGAGCCTTCCTTATCAAATTTTACAGTAGAATGAACCCTTCATTTTTCTAAAAATTCACATTTTGCATTCTAAGGGAACTGACTATACTCTTTTTAAAAATCTGAAGTTAGTTCAAGCCACACATCACTTAGAGAACAGCCCTGGAGCTTCATTTCTCTCCTTTTCACAGTTGCCCTGTGTACGCATGTAAATTGTTAAAATGCCTACAATGTGGAAACAGACTTGTGACCTAATCATTTAAATTTAAGCCATCTCATGTATTTTAAGATTCTATTCGTGCCTGTCCTCACATGGGCACTGGGGAAAGTTCTGAGCAAATAGAACCATACCCTGCAGGTTGCTCACAGACCATTCACAAATATAAGCGTTAAACAGATGGACGGGGGAAATAGCTTAGAGCACATTCACTAAGGTTTAACACAACTCCAAATCCCTCATACTTGTTCAGCCTTCTGTACTCCCTCAACAACAGCTTTACAAGGAGCTAAACCTCAGGAGCCATTGCCCTCATAGCAATAATAGCTGTGCTTCTTACTGGCTATTCCCACCTCTCTCCTTTCTGAGGACAATTTTTCCATGTTGGGCATTAACAAATCCTCAGTCAAGGGACAGGTTCAGTGACAATTTTAAGTGTCTTGTCCTCACAGAACTAGTATACTTAAAGAAGGGGGTCTAAAGAACCCATCTGGATTGAGATCTCCTATCTCAAAACAATGATAAAAATAGATAAATTCCAAACCAGAAAGAGAGATCATCCTGACTTCCACTTAGCATAATGAGTGGATTCCCTGAAGAGTCTCCATGGTAACCATGGATGTAGGATTCCCCTCTGTATGCTATGAATATGTTTTATTACCATTGGTTAATAAAGAACCTGCTACAGCCTATAGCAGAGCAGAACATAGTCAAGCTGGAAGATATATATATATAGAGAGAGAGTAGGCAGAGTCAGCTCTTGAAGGAGACTGATACCAGCCACCACCTTACCAATAGGCCACAACCTTGTGGCAGTACACAAATTAAAAAAAAAAAAATGGGTTAATTCAAGATGTAAGGGTTAGCTAAAAATATACCTAAGCTATTTGCCGGTGTTGAAATTAATATAGTTTCTGTGTTATTATTGGTATCTGGGTGGCCAAGAAATGAATGAGCAGTCTCTGTCTACAACTTAATAAGCCTAGCACAGAGACTTGGCCTTTAAAGCTTGGAGGTTCTAATTCATGGATGTGTTTCTTCTCCTGCCACAGTTTCTGAACACAGTCTAGGTCAGTGAACAAAGTTGTGTTCTCATGTCTGCCAAGCAGGTAGGCATCTGTATGATATCCACCTGTAACTCTTTGATGGAAAACCAGGAGGAAGAAAAGCCTTAGAATGAAGCCCACATGAGAGCAGGCAGCAGCAGGAGCTTCTTGGATACCTGCTGCCATCCAGGAGAATGAAGACTAAGATTCCTAGGATCTTGCTGCTGTGCTCTGAACCCCTGCAAAGAACTGGTGCTGTAAATGGTTCTCCTATGCTAAGGTCTCACAGTGAGCCAAAGACACAGGAGAAAGGTAGAAGACAAGAGGGTGGACCTCTGTGACAAAGAGATCACAGGGTGTGTTCAATACACAGCTGGGCATCCTGGTAGAGGCTGGTTTGACTTCACACCCAACTCATGCATAGGAAGGAAGGAGATGCCATCTGCTCCATCACTCCTACAGGCTTCCTACCACATTGTCTTTAAAATTTAGGCTTCTCTACATCCTCAGTCTCCTATAGTGTTCTCACAAGTTGTTGGTCTGTGGTGTGTGTGTGTGTGTGTGTGTGTGTGTGTGTGTGAGTGTGATTGTGTGTGTGTGTGTGTTTATAGGAAGTAAAAGAGTAAAGAAACCTTGTCAGGAGAGACTTTCTGTTTGTTAAACAGTGTCTATGTAGCCCATAGTGTGTCTTCACTTGCAATTCGTTTGCCTCAAAACAACAAGGGTACCAGGCTTTCTTGTGTAGAAGGAAGTGTTTTCAGTTTTGAAAAAAATTCTTGAGGAGCTATACAGTTTAATCTCAGTTGTCAATTTGGCTGAATTTAGAATCAACTATGAGTGGACTCTCTTGAAACAAGTATCGGAGATTGTCTTGATTTGGTTAGTTGAAGTGGGAAAGATCACTGGGAAAGTGGGCAGAGCCTTCTGGAAGAACCGAGGAAGAAGACAGTATAAAGGAAAGGCTTTTGCTTATTTTTCTTACTGTTCTTACTATCTTACCCACGGATTCATCTACCCATGTCAAGACTTCTACTCTGTTGCTCTGCCGACTGATGCTGTCCTTCACTAACATCACAAATCAGCTTCTTTGGTCAAAGACCAACAGTTATCCAGGAATCCTTCAGGTTGTCAGCATCAGATCAGGGAAATGGAAGCATATAGCTTCCTTTACCAGATGGGGGTGCCAAAGCCTTCAACCTCTATTCTGAGCAGCTACCAGTTCTCAGCTTCTCCGGTGTGAAAAAGGCCATTGGCAGTTATCTAGACTGGCATGTAAATCAATCTAATAAATCCTGCTTCAATATATGTGCATTCTGCATTCAGTTCCTACAGAGTACACTAAGCAGGACAGGGAGTAAACATCAAGTTACTTATACCCACTTCCAATGCATTATTCTCTGATAGGCCATACGCTTCCTTGGAAATTGTAAAACAGATATCACTAAATGCACAGTGCACTGTTTCCAGAATAACGCCCCCTTCCTGTGATATTCACAATTCAATTAAACTTTAAGCACTAATTAAAGTTGGTATGATTATTTTTCTTTAGCCAATGACCATCATTTCAGCAATTGATCATATTTTTTCTTTGTTTTTAAACTTGATTGTATTTTTATTTAGGTACATGTGTGTGCAGGGGAGTTGTGTGCACATGGGGGTGGGTTCTGTGGAAGCCAAAGCAGGTCGCTGATAAAGTAGATACAGGCTGTTGTGAGTTATCCGACTTGGGTGCTGGGAACTGAACCCAGGTCCCCTGCAAGAGCAGTAAACACTCTTTACTGCTGAGCCATCTCTCCAGATTCTGTTGTTTTCTTTTATAACATAAAAAAGAAATGCAAGCTATTCTCCATAGCTATATAAATAAAAACTCAAGCATGACTGGTGGAACTAAAAGATCATCTGTTTTTATAGCTCAGAAGCTGTTGAATCAACCTTTGATCTATCTACAAATAACATATTCTAATATTCAAAGATAATTGGGGGTCTGGATGGCAGTGGTGCATGTCTTTAATCCCAGCACTTGGGAGGCAGAGGTAGGCGAATCTCAGTGAGTCTGAGGCCAGCCTGGTCTACAAAAGCTAGTTCCAGGACAGGCTCCAAAGCTACAGAGAAACCCTGTCTTGAAAAACAAAAACAAAAATTAATATTATTGTGTCTATGGAACCTGACAAACATCTGAATTTCCTTTATAAGTGAGGACATTTGGGCCAAAATAGATGACAAAAATCCATCTAGGACTATTACTGGACCTGCTTGGACCAAGACATAGGTATATCACTGTGCACTGGTGACCTCTGTTAGATTCCACTTCTGGATGAGGCAGGCTACAATTATTTACACTATTCATAACAGTTTATTTAATGTGCCTTATGTTTCAAATGACAACTGTCTCCGGAAGATCATGTGCTAGAACACTTGACGGTGGTGGTGGTGGTTGTGTGTGGAAGGCTGTGGAACCTGTATCTGGTGGAGTTTCCTTGGAAGAGATGCACCCCTGGGGGCACATCTTGAGGTGTTGCAGCTCATCCTCCTTCAGGTTCAGCCAGAGTCTGGCGACAGTGGATACAATGTATTTTGTCACAATGATGGAATAACATAACTAAGACAATAAGTAGCATTTATTAACATATCTTATTGCTAAATGGAAGTCTGTGGAAACTTTTGAGGAATAACAGTTTGCAGTTTCACAATTATTTACATCTTCCTTGGACCCTGATTTCTCCCTTCATTTTCTGACACTTCCTCCTCTCAGGGGAGGAAAGACAAAGGGCAGATGTACAAGTAAGAAGAGAAAATCAGAAGAAATTCATGTGTTTGTTTCTGGGTATCTGCATGGAAGCCCAAGAAGATTGATGCTAACGCTGCAGGGTGGGGGTAACTGCTTCTTCAGACACATGAGTACCACAATCCAGGGATGCTCGTTCAAAGCCCAGAGCAGCTCCCAGGGAAAGTGGAGTGAATCCCACATTAACACGGTGTCTTGGAAGTTATTGCTCAATGTTTAAGATCCTGCTGCTTTAAGTAACATTTTTTTGTTGCCAGCATATATTTTTATTCATTATTTTTAAAATACCAATAGAGTTACAGATGGTACTGAAGTGAAATTGTGTGTATCATCTTGATTACTACAGTAAATTGTCTGCATATGGGGATTTGGAGCTAAAGAGATTCACTTGCATTTATCGGCAAGATAAAATCCTTCTTAGCATTAAACATGTAATGACCTACTTTGTTTAAAGTATGAACTCTGTGGCATGTCTTTACGGGTACTTAGAGGCTATAACTCAGGATTCTACCTTCCCTTACTTTTCCCATTGTTACCTGTAATTTCACTTAGCAAACAACAATAATAAATACATGGCTTTACTCCTAAATCTGACCCTGTCTCCTTTCTCTACCATAAAACCCAATGACAGATGACTTCATTACAAGCAGACCGATGACAACAGTTCTCTAAAGAGCAGCATGGAGAACTTCATCTTCTGTGCCCAGCCCTCCTTGTCCACGTTACTACAACAACTGCTTTTGCATTATGTTCTGGATAGTCAGAGCCAGACAGCTGGCTACAGGAAGACATTGGACTCAGACAGAGACCTGAGTTCAACCAGTAGATCTTCCATTTTAACAAAAAGTGCTGGGGTGTGTCCCAGGGGTAGAACAGTTGGTTAGCAGGCATAACACTCCTGAGAGTTCAATTCCTACCACTAACTCCAGTCACTGTATTAAAAAAAAGTTTGAAAATTTGTGCTTAGGAACTATTGCATGTAAAACTGAAACGACATGGCCTGAGATCCAGAGTCCTATGCCCTCTTCTTGAGAACTGTAAATACTCCATCACTTCTTATTTCTCTGGTGTAAGTTCTTTGGCTGTAAAAAAGTGAATTACTCCTGTCTTTCATTCCTTCAGGTTTTGGAAAAAGTAAAAGTTAGGTATGAGGAATCCCTCAAAAGTGCTAGACATGAATTCAGAACCTCACACTGAACTGTGACTCTTGTTGGTGACAGACTAATGTGTCCACAATGGAGTGCAGACACCTAGCCTGTCAAGGTGCAAACAAGAGGGCATTGTGGAGCATTTAGGCTTTTAAGGCAATCCCACCCCAGATGGTGGAGAAAACTTGCTCTGGAGTTAGTAACATTCCTCCCAAAGTGGCTCCTGGGGCTGCATCTCACTTAGATCCAGAAAGCAGAAGGCCATAGCCAGGAGCTCAATGTTTTGAGAGACTGCTAGAGTAGCTCTGTCTGGGGTCTGCAGTGATGCAGCTCTCTGTCTGGGGTCTGCAGTGCTGCAGCTCTCTGTCTGGGGTCTGCAGTGTTGCAGCTCTCTGTCTGGGGTCTACAGTGCTGCAGCTCTCTGTCTGGAGTCTGCAGTGTTGCAGCTCTCTCTCTGGGGTCTGCAGTGCTGCAGCTCTCTGTCTGGGGTTTGCAGTGCTGCAGCTCTCTGTCTGGGATCTGCAGTGATGCAGCTCTCTGTCTGGAGTCTGCAGTGCTGCAGCTCTGTCTGGGGTCTGCAGTGTTGCAGCTCTCTGTCTGGGGTCTACAGTGCTGCAGCTCTCTGTCTGGAGTCTGCAGTGTTGCAGCTCTCTCTCTGGGGTCTGCAGTGCTGCAGCTCTCTGTCTGGGGTTTGCAGTGCTGCAGCTCTCTGTCTGGGATCTGCAGTGATGCAGCTCTCTGTCTGGAGTCTGCAGTGCTGCAGCTCTCTCTGGGGTCTGCAGTGTTGCAGCTCTCTGTCTGGGTTCTTCAGTGCTGCAGCTCTCTGGGGTGGGCAGTGCTGCAGCTCTCTGTCTGGGATCTGCAGTGATGCAGCTCTCTAGGGCCTGCAACAGAACAGTTCCCAGGCTCCTGGGTCAATTTTCTGTCTGGTGGAGGGACCAACAAGGAGGAGCCCTCTGGGTGGTCAAGAGTAGAGTTCTGAGATCTTGAGAATAACAGTAGGAACAGTACAAAGAAGATATACAAGGGTGAGGAATTGGCAATGATAATCATGCATGTATAGGCTGGCCTTTTCGTGTGTGTGTGTGTTTGTGTGTGTGTGTGTGTGTGTGTGTGTGTGTGTGTGTGATCTTTCAATGTAGGTCAATGTGAGTCTCTCCCTCAACTCTAAGGTAGTTACTGAGCCTGGTAGACCTTGTGTAAATGTACCTCTATCTTTCTTAGATTTTACACAATTCTAGGCATATATATTTTTCATATCAGAGTATAATCTCAGTCCAGCTATACTTTCATATTGCTGTTGGCTCTTATTTAATTTTTTACTCTTTGGATCTATGCCATTGTACATGAATATTATCATACCCATCCACCATTGCATGCCCCTACTCCCTTTAACTTCACACGATCACCCTCCCAGTTTCATTCTTATTTTCTCTTTGTTTTTTTTTTTGTTTATAACCCCCCAGTTTAATTACTCTTCCCCCATGTACATGGGTTTGGTGTCATCTACTGGGGCAAAAGTAATATACCAGGAGCTTTATCCCCAAATGAGAGTGATGTTCCCACCATTAAAAACCAGCAGCTGACAGTAGCTACTCCAATAGGGATGGAGCCTTGGGGCCACCCCAACCCTTTGCTGAAATTTTGACTGGTTTGGTCCTGCACAGGTCTTGTACAGATAGCCACGGCTTCAAGGAGATGATATATACAACAGTCATTTCATATCCTGAGTCCTTTTGTTGGTTTTGGTCTTTGTTTTCATCCCAAGGTAAGAAATATTTTGCTCCCTTCAAACAGCTGTATTTTATTGTTTTCCATTTATGTCCTTAAAACTAACTTATCAATGTCTTTATTAAATTCAACAAAAGGATGTTTTTGGAGGTGGAATGTTAGGGGCTGAAGTGTGACACAGTAAATGAAGAGAAGCAGGATGACAAAGCACAACCTCTATTCTAAAAGAATGTATGGAATAGCATCAGAAACCACAGGGATGTGACAGATCCCAGTCTGAGAAGTGCTCAGAACAGTGTGGCCCAGCAAATGGCTACTCAGCACCGGGAGCATGCTGCTCTCCAGCAGGGGTAGAGCAGAGACTAGGGAGACAGAGGTCTCATACAAAAGGTAAGCCAGTGGGCCCTGCTGCAAACAGACGGGCAAGCTCCCACTTCTGCTGCAAAATGGGTCAACAGTGGAGCAGAATTCATTCTATTTCTCCTGCTTTCCCAAAGGGAGGGAGGCACTATCTGGAAAAGATTCTATTTGTTAAGACTAACCTGTTTTGGATGGGAGGTGGGGATAGCAATATAACTCATATTATATAAAAGTGGAAGGAGAAATACTGGGTGTTTGAAGGTATAAAGAGATGGGAGTCATAGAGATAGAGGAGAGGAGGGGACCTTAGGAGGACGATCAATCAAAATTAAGTTGCTATGAAAACACCTTAAAGAATCCTGTCACTTTTATGCCAATTAAACATTATACCATATTAAATTAAAAACTGAATGGCCTATACTGGGGCTTAATAACAAGGTACAACCATCAACATGCCATGTCCCCAGAAGTGAAAAGCATGATGGGAAGTAGTTAATTATGGAAGTAGAGATGAGGGTATTCCACATGACAAAGTTTTCAAATACTACTGATGCACACGTAGGGAGCAATTGTCATTGTCTTCACTATGTAAGCTAACTGTGACCCCACTAGGCTTCAATGGAGAGTTTCAGACACATGGTCACAAAGGCAGTCCTGATTAATATCAGAGTGTCACAAAGCAAAAAGACATGATAAGAGAAAAGGACCTTTACGGATGAGAAGGGTGACAGAAATGGGTGTGAAATACAGGTAGAGATGGGAGTAAACAGAATGCATGTGTGTGTGTGTGTGTGTGTGTGTGTGTGTGTGTGTGCGTGTGCACATGCACGTATGCCAGAGGACAGATGTAATCAGCTAAAATTACCATGTCAAGTAAACCCTGGCAACAAGGATACTACAAACTTGTTAAGCTGGCAGGAGATTTAACTTGGGTATCAAGGAGTATGATGGTTGGTAACCCTAGCCTCAGTTCATAGGGGCTGACACAATCATCTATGTATAGCTTAGATAAATAACAGCAATAAGTCTTGTGGTAAAAATTTTGGAGGTCTCTCTCTGTCACGAGGCCGATTGCTAGTATGGCAGAGCATTCTAAAGCACTAGCTGAGTGATTAACTCCTATAGTTCATCCCGCCGTAATGATTGATCCAGTTGTGTGTATCTCACTCCTGATTGCTTCTCCCTGTCCCAGTATACATAGGAGACACATTTTAGCTTGAACATGAGCTGATCTCGGATGCACAATTGAAGAGCCATAAAAGACTGAGAGAATCTCTTCACTTCAGCAATTGCAAAGCTAAGTGTGGGCAGGGGAGGTCATGGTACAGGAAGAAGAGATGGTACTAACAGATGACAGTGCTGTTGGACACCTGACATTCTTCCTGTTCAGGCTTAGACTAAATGCAGCAGAAAGCAGGGCGTGCATTCCCCGGGCTCTCCTTGCCTCCTCCACACTCTAATTTAGCAGAGCTAGAAAAAAGCTGCATCGACACTCCTTTTTCCACCTTTTTGTCTTGTCCTTTGTATTTCTCCTTTTTTTAAGTTTATAATTTTATTGCATTTTAATTTTAGTTTTTAAAAAAGCTTTACAAAACATTACACTTCTCATTTTGTGATTCCGTTTACTTAGTTTCTTTATCTGGCAATCAGTTTACTTTTGTTTCTCTCTTATTCCTTTCTACTCCACAAAATTCTAACCCATTGTTCTGTTTTCTTTCATTTACTTAATCCTGTTATTCATTCCTTTGTTTTCCCTCTTTTGTGCTTCTTTCTTTATTTCATTTATTTAATACTTTCTCTCTTTTTTGTTTTTTTTTTTTTTTTGCTTGCTTTTTGGTTGTTTTTCTCTTTCTCTG
>NW_026068175.1:1060857-1175086 GCF_014885135.2 Alexandromys fortis | reverse complement strand
AGATCCACTTGCCTCTGCCTCTCAAGTTCTGGGATTAAAGGTGTGTGCCACCACCACCCAGCCCATTTACTATTTTCATGTTTAAGTCCAATACAACATTTTAATTTCACAATATACAATCAAAACAAGTTTTGTCATTTTCTGTTCTACTCCATCTGCTGGTAAATTTTCTGTGTTTTAGTTTATTTATTTATTATTTGTAGTTCTAGAGCACATTTCATTTGGTGTACTGCTGTTAGTTTGTGTTTTCTATTCTGCGTGGCACTGGGTACAGAATATCTAAGAAAAAAGCTGATCACTAAGAAAATCCTCAAATTAAACAAGAAGAGCTATCTGTACAAAACCAGTAATCAACACAGCATCACATGTAATATGACAAAGCAAGGCAGAATTAAACCCTCAAGATACCATGCTTCTTCAGTTACAATCCATAGATACTGAAATGGCATTGAATTTAAAATTCCACTTCCAAAAGTACCAGTGACTTAAAAGAGAAAACATGCAAATGAATAAAGAAATCAACCTAGAACATACATATTAAAGTCAACAACATAGAAGAGAAAGAGAAGAAACTAAGAACAAATAAATGTGTATGTTGAAAGTGGAAAAAACCTTCAATGAATCATAAAATAGTAGAAAACATCACAAATAGGCATCACAAAGCAGAAAGGAGGCTATTAAGGATGAGAAATAAAGTGAACAAATATTGCTTTCAGTCATCAGTAAGGACAAATGAGATAAAAAAGGAGGTAAAATAAAAACTGAAAGAATAGAAATTGATTCTGTAAAATCAGAGCACAAAATTCTCCCAACTCTAGAAATGGTCACACAAGTACAGGACACATCACATCCTCCAATGGCCACCCGCAGTCATGAGAGAACCTCTCCATGATGTGCTAACCAGAATGGCCATGGTCATCAAGGGACCTCTACGTGATGGACTAACCAGTATAATATCAAAACTACAAAACAGGGAACAGCATTGAAAAGCCACAATGAAAAATGTTGAATCATAGAAGATGGATCAAATGGCATCACAGCTCCTGGAAGTGTCATTGATGTCATTGATGGCACAGTGTTTTGATTAATGTGTGAGAGTGAGACCCAACAGTTGAAGGTCAGGAGTCCTTGGCCTGCTTGGTACAGTGCCTGAGGATCATACCTATGAAAACAGTGCTGTGGTGCTGTATAAACTGAACCATAATCCTTGGTTTATGTTTGGGGTTATGAATACGATTGAATTAGATAGAAGTCATGGGTTCCTTTTCTTATAAGAATAAATACTATAAAATTTCCAGAAGAATTTATTCAAAGATTTTACATTATTAGAAGCCAGGAGTAAAGGCTAGATTACTTTGCAAGGTTTTGTTTGTTTGTTTGATTTTCGAGCCAAGGTCTTACCATTTAGCTCAACTTATAGGGATCCTTCTGTCTCAACCTTCCACATGTTGGAATCAAAGATCTGACTTTAGACAGTTTTCAAAAAGACTGTTTAGTAAATCAAATCTTTGAAAGAATTGAATTTTATTTGTTCTACTTTTCCTGTGGCTCTAAAGAGAAGCTATGATTGCAAATGAGTTCTGTGTTTTCCAGAGGACCTGTGTTCAGTTTCTGGCATCCAAGTTAGGTGGGAAACAAATGCCAGTGGCTCCAGCTTCAGGGGACCCAATTATTCTGGTCTATGAGGGGAGCTTCACTTGCATACATGCCCATGAGAGCACACACACCAATTATGTAAAAAATAAAATAAATATTTAAAAATATTTCCTCTTTACAAGCACACATCATGCCATGCTTTATGTTCCAATCTATAAATTTCTTATACCATGTCTACATATGTGTGTGTGCATGCAAGCATACATGTGCACATACACACATAGAATGTTCAAGTTCAGTGGATGTTCTTACTTATAAGCATGCTCAATACATGAATATACATGAATATACATTATAATGTAAGATGATAAGAAGGTAAATGACAAAAATAAGGAAGATAAAAAGTTATAAGTATGGATGATGTCTTTCTACTTTAAAAGTATACTGTTCAAATCATTATATACAAAATATAAAGGAAAGAGAGGAGGAGCATCTTCAGGACAGTGCTTCTTTCCATTCAGCTCTCATCAGAGTTGGGGGTTTCTCTTCTAGAACTGCATTTCTCTCAGTGAGAACCTGCTCTCTTTTATAATCCAATGGGGTAAAACCTCCAATAGCTAATCATGATCTCCCATTGAGCTGTTGTAAATTACACTGAAAATCTTAGTTACTCAGGAAACCATAATCTAAAAGTGCTGCTCAATCAATCCACACACATCCACAAAGCCATTTCAGTTCACATGTGTAAGGCAGAAGTATTCCCAGGAGAAACACTATAGTCTTTGGACTTCCGTCTGCTAAGTGGAAATTAGAGAAATGCCTGATTAGAATCCTAAGATAGAACTGATGCCTGGTCAGATGACCAATACTACACTAGAGAGTTTAATCGCAATGATCCTCCTGTTGGATGCAGGAAACTTATCTTGGGAGCTTGAACAAATATTGACCTTTATCAGTATTTGAAGATGAGGAAATGATGGCAGACTGCCCACAGTTAAATATATCCTTTCAGGTACTACTGTGGCTTTGTTTTGTGTGTGTGTGTGTGTGTGTGTGTGTGTGTGTGTGTATGCACGTAGTGTATGTATGCACATGTATGCATGTGTGTGCCTATACTCATGTGTGAACATGTTCATGCATACATGTGTGTGAGCATGTATATGTGTTTGTATATTTATATATACTCACAAATGTGTGTTCATGAGTATGTATGTGAGTATGCATGTGTGTATTTGTGTGTTTGTGTCAGATACTGTTATGTATTTACAAAGAGAACAAGCTGTTTAGAATACATATATATGTATTTTTTTCAGGATAAATTAATTTCCCAGCTCTACCATTTAGTATCTAACCTACTGGAAATTATTTAAACTCAATATATAATGGGGTTGGACACTATACATTGTCATGTGAAGTGACAAAGAAACAATCATATAAAATGTCCAGCTTATTGATTGGCACATTATTATATTCTCATAAGTATCTTTTGACTTTTAAACATACACACCTGCAAATACACAAGGTCACAACTTTATGTATTCTAGTACTAACGTGAAATTTACTTTAAAATGTAGCCATTAAAATAGGGTCTGTGAAGTTTCACTTTTGATACTAAGCTTGAAAGCAGAAAAACACTGTACTGGATAAGAGAGACATTGATTTGTCAAAACTTCGCTCTTGACAACATGACCATTTATCAGAAACTTCAACATGCCCTCCCCTAAGGGCTATTCTTTCATAGCTGAGTTGTAGGGCCAGGCATGAATTCTCTCCTATGGAGCAGGCTTTAAAACCAATAAAGAGAGCAGCTGGTTACATCCATAAACAGCCTCCCCAATGTTACACCAATAAAAACACTAGCTGGCAGGTAGGGGTGGACCAAGACTCCACGTGTGAAATTTTCAAATAATGCTAAAAACAAAAAAAAGGAGAAAATTTGTTTTTATTTCAGTTTGAAAAGTATAGCATCTCTCTCTCTCTCTCTCTCTCTCTCTCTCTCTCTCTCTCCCTCTCTCTGTATAAAGATGTATATTTGTTTTGATTTTTTATTGATTTTTCTATTGAGCTCTACATTTTTCTCTGCTCCTCTCCCAGCCTTCCCTTTCAACCCTCTTCCAAGGTCCCAATGCTCCCAGTTTTCTACTTCCCGTGTAGATTAGATCTATGTATGTTTCTCTTAGGGTCCTCATTGTTGTCTAGGTTCTCTGGGATTGTGATTTGTAGGCTGCTTTTCTTTGTTTTATGTTCATAAACCACTTATGAGTGAGTAAATGTGATAATTGTCTCTCTGGGTCTAGGTTACCTCACTCACAATGGTATTTTATATCTCCGCCCATCTGCCTACAAATTTCAAGATGTCATTATTTTTTTCTTCTGTGCAGTACTCCATTGTGTAAATGTACCATTTTTTCCTTATCCATTCTTCGGTCAAGGGGCATTTAGATTGTTTACAGGTTCTGGCTATGACAAACAATGCTGCTATGAACATAGTTGAGCACATGTTCTTGTGGCTCAGTTGAGCATCCTTTGGATATATACCCAAAAGTGGTATTGCTGGGTCTTGAGGAAGATTCACAAGCATTATGAAAACTTCGTGATGTGCTGATTTTAACAAGAAAAATACAAAAGTATGTTTTCTTTGAGAGAATGGAGGGACTAATCAAATTTTTAAAAATATCTGTTCAGAGAATGGTACCATAGGAAATGTCTTTTACTTCTCCTCTGTAATAGTCACAATTTGTGAATATAACCATAATTTGTATCTAAAGTGTCAAAAGACATTATCAATAAAAGTAACTACCAATATCAAAAAGATGTGTATTTTTGTTGTGGTTATGATGGTAGTGTAGTGAGTATGATGTTTGGAGGTTCCTATTAAAGAACATAGAAAAGTATGGAAGAAGCTGGAAAGCCTAAAGGTTACAATCCTCATTCAGGATGGAGATGTGAGGAGAATGAGCAAACTTGTATCCAAATCATATGGCATAGAGGACAGAAAGGAAAGTGGAAATGAAGGGTTTTTTCTACATTTCTGGATAAATTGATGGTCTGCTTTTATGTCCTAAAAAACTCACAGATGTGTTTAAAAATTATCAAAACTTTATATCAAGTGAGAGGTGACAAATAATCACACATCTAAATGAATACCAGTCTTCTCTTGAGATAAATTAAAATGATATCATATAGCTGTATTAGCTAATTTATGCTGCTCTGGTAAAACACCATATCCAAGAGCAACTTATGGATGAGTTAACTTATGGATTACATTAACTTAATGTTCCAAAATGATGAATGGGTCCATCATGGGGGGTGTCATGGTGGCAAGGGTCAGGAATGGTGAAAGCAGGAAGTCAGTGATCATGTCTAAATGACAAGCATAACGAGGGGAAGGAGATAAGGGAGAAAGAGAGAGCACGAGAACTGGAAGCACCTTGAGGTTTACAATCCCAAAGCCTATTCTTAGTGATGTGCTTCCTCCAGCAAGACTGTGCCCCTCAACCTCCGCATCAGCGCTGTGACATTTCATTTTAAGCCAGCACAGTAAGGGACTGAAAACTACAGCTCTCTGCTCTCTGTAACTAGCCAAACAGCGTGTCACAGGATGTGGGCAGATGCTAGATTCCTAATTGTCCGATGACAGGGAACGGGGAGCTCTGTAGTCAGGGAAATTAAAGACGCTATAAGCCTGTTATTGGGACTCCACACAACTTCAAAATACAATTCTAGTTCTTTTGATTCTGAATATTGCTTTGTGTTCAGACTCTGGGCCACCTTATATTCTGGCTCTCTTCTTTCTCAGTCTACTGTGAGTTCTTGGGTATGCTGCACCCTGCAGTATGATGCACATTCATTTGGTTGATGTCTCACCAGGACATCTCTTTTTGAGTGTAGAAACCATGTCTGACTCTCTTTCCACAGTGAGAGTCACCAGGCATTTGATCAGCAATGACAAGAAGAGTTTTTTATACTTAAAGGCAGTCTTAAATTGGAACCAAAAATGTAGGTCCTGAGCAACTTTCTCTGTGGTTATATACATGTGTGTAGATCTGTGTGTGTGAGCACACACAGGTATATGTGTATGTTGGTATGCCACATGAGTTCCTGTCCACGTGGAGACCAGAGGATAGCACCACACAAACTGTGTTCTGAGATAGGGTGGCTCTCAGGGTGGCACACTGATTACATTAGGCTGTCTGCTCTCGGAGCACCTGGGTCCTTCCTGTCTTGATTTCCCACACAGTGCTAGGATTAATAGTGTGTACCATTGCATGGACATTTTTTTATGTGGGTTTTGTTGTTCAAACCTAGAATCTAGTGTTTGTAAAGAAGCACTTTAAATTCTGAAGTACAAATCATCATTGAATATCAGTAAAAAAAAATTCTGTTTACCATGCCCCACAGGATTGTAGAGTGAATTCTTGATATGAATATGGAGAAGATCAATACTATACTCGAGCATGTGTGATTTCTAAATCCTTCTTTATTTGTTCTAAAATGTATCCCAGGCAGGTAGGCTGAGGAATAATATTCACTGTCTGACCGACAAGAAAGCATAGGATCCAAAATTATGAGAGATCTCCTGGGGTACAAGGCACTTACTCCAACAAAAACTCATATTTTGCTAGTAAAGATACATAAAATGTATCAGAAATGAGGAGAGTCTGATTATATAGAGCCTGGAAGTCTTAAGCCATGCAAAGCAAATTAAGTTTCTTAACTGTAAGTAGTGCTCCTTTGTTAAGAAGGCAGCACCCAACTAACTGGCTTGAGAAATTAAAGCAGATCCACTGTCTTTTCTGTAATGCGTGGTCTGCTCTGACCAGAAAGGACGGTGTCTCTTCTCCACAAAGGATGGTCACACAAAGATAACTCGGGAGCCACCAGCAGAGAACAGTGCATGTCCACAGAAAGGGATCAGTTACCATTAACTACAGGCTGTGTTGATAATATGCTGTGAAGAATGTTGAATAAGGAAGAGACGTGGAAATTCTGCAGTCATTTGGATCAGAAAGTTGCAGTGTGATAACACTTCTGCTTTATCACCAGGTCCCTTGTTGTCCTGAAATTCTGTATTTTATTTTTTAGGCAGGAATGGTCACTACTGACATGAATACTCTTCACTCACACTCAGGTTCCATTTAATATATGGTTTTAAACTAAGTGTTTCCTCTCAACTGGAAAGATACTTTTTACTAATACTGTTATTTGTATGCACATTCACATTTGCTTGGTGTGTGTGTGTGTGTGTGTGTGTGTGTGTGTGTGTGTGTGTACACTCATGCAGGAACAAGTAGAGACCAGAGATTGTTTTCCTGAAATTGCTTCTCAACTTCTCTTGCTGAGAGATTCTCTCACTGACCCCAAAGCTTACTATGTGGCTCTGTTGGTTGGTCAGATCAACAGTCCTGGGGGATCTCTCAGAGTTTCGGGGATACACTGCCTGCCTTAGTTTTTACCTGGATGTTTGGGATTCTAACATATTTTCATGCTTACAGTTCTGGAAGCCATCTTCCCAATCCCCTAGAAAGTCATTTTCTTACTGAAAAGGAGACAGGGCGGTGCTTACATCTAAATCCCCAATCCAGCCCTGTTAGTGTTTGTATCCCTTCATATGCATAGTTTTAAAAGTATATCTAAGCCTGAGGGGGGAAATAAACAGATTTCTTTTGTGGAAGTATAATATTAGCTGGAATAACACATAGTCAAAACCTTGCACAAATTTACCTGGCCAGAGTGTGGAGCTGGATGGCATGCTGATGACAGAGGGTCACTGGGGTGACCTGGTCCCAGTTGTGCCATCCTTTGCAGACAAAGCCCTCTGGTATGGAGAACACAGCCATCTGATGGAATACATCCGGCAGTAATGACCTGCTGCTTCTCAAATGTAATGATTTTTTTAGGCATTTCCGGACTCTAGATAATGATTTTTTGGGGACAGACTAAAAATAAAAAGCTTGTTCCTGGCAAAACGCTTCAGCATGCTCTACTTTTCCTTGTAAATTGCTCCCCTTGCTTGTCCTAAATCACAACTGTGATTCTTGAGCAAATGCTGGCTGTAACTATGAGGAAATCAAATGCTATGTTAATGTCACAAGGACAGGTCCAGGGATTCTCTTTTATAATTTGAAATCATCAATAATGTTTAAGTTGTCAGAATTATGGTTGAGTAGAATCAACCTTCGCTGAATCTCTCCCCACCCCAGACCTCTCCAATTGTACACGAGCAGATTAAAAACTGCAGGGAAACACACTTTATTGTGTTCACTAAATATCTCCCGTTTGGGAGAAATGCTTTAGCAATTATATAACATGAAGGATAAAAAGGACACTGTAAAGCAATTATAACCTTGAGAAAATTACATGTCATTGATGAACACAAAAACTTTTGTGTTTCAAAACAGTGGGCAGAGATTTGTGGAGGAGGAAGTGGCTGAGAATCAAGGTGTTCCACTCCGATGTCCTCACGAAATGTGAGATGTTGATGCCCCAGTCCTCAGTAAAGTCAAATGGAAGCACACGTATTGCTGGTTTCCTTCCTTTTTCTAAACAAGAAAGAAATTTCCTACCTTGTATTTTATAAGTTGAATGGTAATGACAAAGAGATGATTTGAAATGAAGGGATTTTTCTCTTGTTTGACTTTGTTTGGGCATGTGTGTGTACACATGTTTGTTTGTTCGTATGTCTGTGTACACTTGCATACCTGTACATGTGGAGGCTCAGATGTGACGTTGGCTGTTACCATATTAATTGTGTTGGGAGCTCTCAGTTGAGCCCAGAAATGGCTCATTTGTTCATTTGCTTATCTGGCTGCCCAGTGTGGAGCTGGCGACCCTCCATCTGGATCTCTGCATTACTGGATGAAGGGACTCAGGCTTTCAGAGTCTAGACATCTGAACTTCTGTCCTCACATGTTCATGGACTGAGCTATCTTCCTGACCTAGCTAAGGCTTCCCTCAGTCCCACCCTCCAACCCCATGCAATTAAGTTTAGCTTTGATGGAACAACAGTACAAAAATCTGCCCAGTGCTTCTTCCAGGAAAGAAGACAAGATATTGTCTCCAACAGCATTAACTCTGTGTTAAATCAAGGGTTTGAAAGAGAAAAAGCAGAATGATTAAAACAAGTCTTGGTGGTTCACCTTGGTGGGTGGTTTTCAGGCAGACTTGTCCAAGAACAATTGGAATAACTAGGTTATAGGCTACCAGGCTACTTCCTTGGAGTCTATGAAAAGTATTCAGAATGAAGTCTAGCATCTTCACTGTGCGTGTGCTTGAGTGCATACACACGCACACATGTGTGATATGTGGGTGCATATGCATATTCACTTTGAAGTCAGCACCAAGTGTCTTCTTGAATTGCTTCCCAGCTTAGCTTTTGAGATGAGGTCCCTCACTGCCTGGAGTTTTCCTTCTCTCCCTCACCCCACTGCTGCCTAGCCTTGAACTTAGGTGTGAGTATATTTTCCTTAAATGAAACTTCAATTTAGAGGTAAATATAGCAAACACAGACAGGGAAGATGGGCATGAAGACTAATTGACAGAAAGTATATTTGTCATGAAGACTGGACATGGTAATTAATACACAGATTCTGGCTTCATATCAAGTTTTCACCGACCTCAGACGAAGCTGTTTCATTAATCGCACTTGGATCTTCAAGGCACGAAATTGTGGTGGTCTTTTTTCTCCAGTTTTCTTCTAACTTATCTCTTCTTGAAAGAATCACCCTTACTGGCTGATTCAGACCTCTGGCATCTGCAACCCTTTGGGATGGAATCCTGACAACTGGGAAAATGTATTTTATCCCTGAGCTGGAGAGAAAAGGGATGGTTCATGAAAATGGGCTGTGAGTCACATTTTCCTTATGGACACACCAAATTACCCCTTTCTACCTCATAATGACCATCCTCTGTGACTTCCCTCATTTACACTTGCTTCTCCTATGACAGCTTGCCAGCTACTGATTCAGACAATGGGGCACTGTCATGGGTGACCCCAGCCACCACTGCGTGAAGTATCATCACCCTGCTTTTATAGGCAAATTTAGCCTTCAAGTATTCAAGTGACTTGCTCCAAGCCACAAAGCTGGAATTTGCTTCAGATCTGTCCACAGTAGGTTGTTCATTATCTTTACTCTCCTCGGTTACCATTGTGAAGAACTTCACCTAGACACTACATGGGTTCCTTTAAATTGTCTCCTGATGCACCTGACTGAAACCCCAAGGTCCAAATCAGGAGCAGAAGGAGAGAGAGCACCAGCAAGGAACTCAGGACCGCGAGGGGTGCACCCATACACTGAGACAATGGGGATGTTCTATCGGGAACTCACCAAGGCCAGCTGGCCTGGGTCTGAAAAAGCCTGGGTTAAAACCGGTCTCGCTGAACATAGCAGACAATGAGGACTGCTGAGAAGTTAAGAACAATGGCACTGGGTTTTGATCCTACTGCACCGTACTGGCTTTGTGGGAGCCTAGGCTGTTTGGTTGTTCACTTTACTAGACCTGGAAGGAGGTGGGAGAGGTCCTTGGACTCCCCACAGGGCAGGGAACCCTGACTGCTCTTCAGGCTGAAGAGGGAGAGGGACTTGATTGGGGGAGGGGGAGGGAATTGGGAGGCGGTGGCAGGGAGGAGACAGAAATCTTTAATAAATAAATAAATAATAAAAATTAAAAAAAGAATCTGCATATACATTTATGTGACATAAAACAATGTATATATGATGGGACCTAAAGTGATACTGAAACTAAAAATGTCTTATCACTTAGTGTTTTTACTATATTTTCTGTTTAGACATGTTTAGGTGAATAAATACCTGCCAATCACACTGAAAAAAAAATTGTCTCCTGATAACCTGGGGCCAGTCTGGAAAGGCTGAGAAAATAAAAAGTGATTTCTACATATTCCTTTCCCAGGATGGTTACACTGTCCAAGTACACCTAAACCACAGTTCTTTGTCACCAGGAGTACTTGCAGATTCAAAGGAAAGACTGCCAGAGTAAGTCTCCAGTTAAGCCGTTTTTGGAGATGTCTGCTCAGAGGCTGGAAAACAGCATGAGAACGCATACAGCAATAGCGCCAGAGTCCCCTGCAGCTGTGGCAGTGTGACAGGGCATCCTGAAGAGTCGCTCTGGTGGGCTACAAACCTGACTTACTTACTGTAGCTCTGAGTTCTTTGGTTTGGGACTTCCCACCATCCACAGACAGCATTGCTCACCGCAGGGCCTTCCTGTGAGTCTTAGGCCAGCTGTGGCCTGCATCCTTCCCAGTCTCACCAACTGCACCTGGGCATGTCCTATTCTCATCTCTGTATTTGTGGTCAATTCTAGGACTGATGAAAAATTCCATTTTATTTTCTTTAAGCAGCCAATCAAGTTGCAGAACAACCCTATAGCTGTGCTGAACCACATATGAAGAAAGAAAATTAAAGTTGTACAAAGCAACTTGTGACTGAACTCAGGGCTCAGCCGTTCAGGCAGGAGTCTGCTGAGCCTGTGCTGGACAATTAAGCTGCTTCCTGGCTTAGTTTGAGTCCCTCATTTTTCCTTTTTTATCCCATAGCAGAGCCAACAAGACACAGCAGGGAAGTAAAAAGAAAGCCACCTAAAACTTTGGTTTGGTCTATGTTGTGCAGTAGTTTGTGTTCTATTGAAGAATAGGGGAGGTTTATGAGACTTGAACATAGATGAATGTCTGATGTCTGGGAAGGCTGAAATAAGATTCACCAGGGCCTGGCAGACCTTCTGAGAGGAGATTCTCAGGCCTGCCTGCAAAGAGTGCAGGGAGCTCCAAATTGCAGCTTTCCTGAGCTATCACACACCGGCAAGGGCTTGCCGTGATACAGCTGCACCTGAGTTGTCACACACTGGGATGGGCTTGCCACGATGCAGCTGCTTTTGATCTATCCTGCTCCTGTATGTACCCTCACTACACTCCTCAGACTAACCTCAAAGGTCCCCTTGGTCTGCGGTGGGTTCCCTCTCTGTAGTGAGTAGATATTATGTAGCAGTCTACACTAAGGCTTCTGCTCTGAAGCTACAGCTGCTTGTGTTTGCCTTTTTGAAAAATGTTGATTTTTTTTAATCCCAGGTGTTACATTGTTTCTTCTTCAGTGAGCCTTACTGGGTTTACTGTCCTAGGAACTTCCTTTGACTTGTAAGGATAATCAATCCTAGAAGACAGGGTGTGGATCCTGAGATTGCTGAGGTCACTGAGGCGTTCATGTCTCCATGTTGTCCTGACACTACCTTTCTTTGCTGGGTTGTCATGTCTCTATGCTGTCCCACAGGACTCTCAGAATCATGCCTTCACCCAGCTTCTTCAAGGCACGGCTTCTTCAGCTTTGCATTACTAAAATGTCATCAACAAAACCAGATTTTGAAAAACCAAGACTTTATTTTGAGAGGGATGCTATTCACTTATGTAGGAGGACAAGCTTTGATGTCCCACATTTAATTCAGACAATAGCTCTGTGCAGTTTGGAATGACCCGTGAAATATCCACATTGAGAATGGAAGGGACACGTCTCAGTCTGGACCCCCAGGAGGCATGAGGAAGTGAGAGAGAACTTCCCATTTTAGAGATAGCCTCAAATAATTATATTATATATATTTATTTTGCATGTTGAGGTCAGAGTAGTGTTTTTGGCAGCTGGTTCACTCTACTGTGTGGGCTTTAGTGCCTGAACTCCTGTTGTTGGGCTTCGCAGCAAACACCTTGAACCTGAGCATCCCACCAAACTTAAAGGTAATGATAATATTTTTGATATGCCCTCTCCCAGAGATTCAGAGCTTCCACAAGAATTATATACACATGTGAATTAACAGCAGATTATTTTATCTTACAACAGACATCACTAACACTTCTTTATACATCTTTAAAGAATTCCTTTATAGATTTACAATTGGTTTAGATCTCAATTAGGCCAGCTCTGAATTAGAGCAAAAGTAAAATCAAATAATGTTACACTGGTTTTGTTGTCTAGGATGAATTATGAGTTTGAGTATATAGTGTGTCTTAAACTATTACTTCTATACTTTCAAAGATATTTGAGGACAAATCTACGTATACAAAATTCATGCTTTCCTTACATGACTTTGTCAACTTGACACAGGTCAGAGTCTCCAGAGAAGAGTCTCACATGAGAGATCACCCTGATTTGCCTTTGAGCATATCTTAGACAACTGCCTTGACTGTGAATTGATTCAGGAGAGCACATCCCACTGTGAGAGGCACGAACCCGAGCTGGTGGTCCTGGGCTGGAAAGAAAGCTAGCTGATCACAAACCTGGGAGCTAGCCAGCAAGCCTGAGGGTGCTCCTACGAGCTTTCGAGCTTTCTGCTTTAGTTCCTGCCCTGCCCTCCCTCAGTAACAGACTGTGACCTGGAAGTGTAAGCTAAATAAATCCTTTCCCCACTTAAGTGGCTTTTTATCCAGGTGTTTCATTGCAGTGATAGAAAGGAAACCAGAGCACTGCCCTAGATCAAGCCAAGAATTCTTTTTCCTTTCCTTTCATTCCTCACGTGTCTGCTTGTGGTCCTTTCCCTAACCCACAATTGACCCTTACTGCTTCCATTGATCCTTGCTCTGTGTATCTCCCGTGAGGTGTAGTCTCAGGAGGTGACAGAAGCATTATTCTATGCTCCAGATGCCAAGACCCATGAGGAGGGTGACGTCATGTGAAAAGATTAAAGCTTTGGATGAAGACTCCTGAGTAATATACTTAGCCTCTCTGAACTTTATTCTCTTTGGTAAAAATGAGAGCATCAGGTTTTCTTAGCAGCACTGCTTCTGAGAGGATTAAATGTGATGACAAAGGTCTCAGCCGATCGTGAGAGTCCTGTAAATGATCTGTCACTGACTTTTTCAGATGTCCATCATGTTAAATACATTCTGGTTACCAGGTGGACAGATATGATTTCTGTAATCATAGGAACTGTTACCCTTTGATATCATTTCTCCCTTATAAGAGACAAACATACCTAAAAGTGCTCCAGTTTGTGAGGATGGAACGACCCACAAATAATACAGATGTTACAAGTTCTTGTCCAGTATGGCACACTTGAGGGTCACGGAAAATGTTGAATGGCTAGACTGATTGCTTACAACAGTGCTAGTCAGCTCTGGAACATAGGCTGGGGAGGGTGAGAAATGGGAGCTGCTCAATATTATTCTGGTATGTAGTGATGGGCTCTTAAGAACTTGGGGCCAGAGGGTCTATGACAGTTTGCAGAGAGCCAAAGGGAATCAGGTTGAAGTCAGCATGCCGAAGTCAGACAATTGAGTCAAAGCGAGGTGAGCTAGTGTGTAAATTGTGCCTCTTGCCTACGATTCACAAACCCTTTTGGGTGTGAAATATATTTTGCAAGGAGCTGACATAGATACTGCAGACAGTAAAACATTTGCCTCACAAACATGAGGACCCTAATTTGATTCCCCAGAACCCACAAGAAAAAGCCAAGTGTTGTTGTTGACAGTTATAACCCTGGGGGTGGGGTGGAGACAGAGACAGGTGAATCCTGGGAATCACATGAGACTCGTAATGAACTGTGGAGCTCCAAGTTAAACTGAGATGCCCTGTAACAAATGCCAAGGTGGATGGCACCAGAGGAATGTGGTCACCTGAAGTTGTTCCCTGATTTCCACACCCATGCAGACACATGTGCATATACAGAAGCAAGCATGCTCACACCTGCACAGATATGAGCAGACAAAGGCACTTAAAACATAAGATGTAAGCTGAGGGAGAAGGGTCCTCACCCTCTCAGCAAGGCTAGAGACTGAACATAGCAACAGTTTGCAGCACTGTGTCTTTTCCTGCTGCCAAGAGGATGTTTAAAGATCCACTTCCAGTCTCACACCTTTGACTGCAGTGTATTGTGCACAGAGACCACCACCAATAGGCTAGATTACACATTGTGTCCTACTAAACTTGACAAAACCAAAATAAAATGTAATAAGAATTAAGATGAGCATGGGATTTTAAAATTATTAAGCGGACAGTCTGAACAGGTTCATGTCAATAGTGGAAAATGTTTTGAGAAACATTTAACTAATGATTGGTGCCAGGAGAAGAACCATACAAATAATAAACTTGTCACTGAGAAGGGAATGAAACCTCCAAGAACACAGCATCAATCAACACGGCAGGAATTTCTTTACATTGGAACACTATGTAATATGATTTTCAAAATTAAAAGCCCAGAGGCAAATTATGATTACTTTAATAGATAAATTAGATATCTAATAAAATATATAAACATCCATCACTGACAAATAATTTTAGCAAATTAAAAAAGGAGACTTGTATTGGCTAATTGTTTTGTTGCAGGGTTCAGACACCTAACAGGAGCAAGTTAAAGAAGGACAGATTTATGTCTGCTACAGTTTGCTGGTACAGATCACTCTGTGGAGGACACACAGGGAAAGGAGGGAGGAAGTCGGTCACAGGGCACCTGTAGTCAGGAAGCAGAGGCAGATGAATACTTGTACTTTGGTGACCTTCTCCCTTCTTTTCAGTCCAGAACCCCACCGTGTGGGACAGTGCCAGGCACATACAAGGTGGATCTTTTCTACTCAGCTAAACTTTTCTGGAGATGTCCTCATAGACATACCCAGAGATATGTTCCCATGTTAATTTTAACTCAGTTCAAGAAGAAAATGAAGATGAATCCTCACAGGTGTGTATGACAAACCTTGATGATAACATGCTGAGAGCAGTTTCTCAAAATCCAGACCCTATAAAGGACTCAAAATACTAAGCTCAAATGCCCATTACCTCATCAAACTAATACATGTATTAATGAATGGCTATAAAAATAGATACAAATTCTATGGAATCTATGAAAAAAATTGACATCCTCCATCATCAGAGAAATGAAATTGAAGGTATATTAAAATTTCATATTATGCTAGTAAAAGTTGCCATTTTGTTTTAAGAAAACAAAAATACTAGTGAGGGTTTGGGGTAGTTGCATTTGTACATTGTTGGTAGGAATAATGACAGTTATAACCACTCTGAAAATCAAGAAGGAGGTCCCTCATAAAAGTAACAATATGGCTATGGTGTGATTCAGTTACACTGCTAGGGAACATTCCCAAGGAATAAAGGTCAGTATTCAGAGAGAGGCTTGCAAATCTGTGTTTTTGTAGCACTATTCATAATGGGCAGGCCTTAGAGTACCTTGACTGTTTATCATCAAAAGAATGGATGTAGAAAACTGTGTCTATATGCACAACAGAGCTCTATTCATCTGTGATGGACAGCGGAATTATATGATTGACATGGAAACTGATGGAACTAGAATTCATCATGATGAGTGGAATAATCCAGAATTAGACAGGCAAATGCTACAGTTTGATTAAATATTCATGTCTTTATGTGTGTATGACATGAAACTGTAAGGCCATTAAGGAAAGGACTGTAAGAGAAAGAAAAAGATTGAGCCCCACATGCTGTGTAAATATGCATATCACTTAAATGTGCAACTATTCAGGCATGCTCCTGCACATACGTGAACATACACAGAAGAAACGATGTAGATGCTTCTGAAATGATTGGAAATCCGAGGCTCCTGTCATTTGAGCAAACCTACAAGCAGTCACTCCACCTACCATTCTGCCTACGTTATGATTTGTAGAAGGTATGTGTGTATCCAGATTCTCTTTCATAGAGAAGGCTGGGCAAACAATCAGGCCAGAAAACTTGTACAGACAATACTGCCTCTGGGGCCTGGCATCTGGGAAAAAATTACATACATTAAAACCTCACAGATGCTTAGAGCAGTAACTAGCCTAAGAAATCTTTTGGGGCCAGGCTATATGACCACTGAGGTATTCCACTTGTCATTTTGCATTGTTTTTCATCCTTTAGCCCTTTGAAAGGTCTTTCTAAAGTATTTTGCAATTTTTTTGTACATATTTGAATACATTTACTCCAAAGTTCTTCTCTGCTACGGTGTTAATTCTGTCATGTGCTGGCTTGTTACCATCACCTTTTCTTTATATGTCTTGCCTTTTAAAACGCTCTGTGACTGCTTACAGTGAAAACTGCAAATGCTGCCCAGGACCTTTGCGTTTGAAGACAATCCTGATGGTAGTCCATGGAACACGTTGTGCTTTCATGATGGCCGACTTCCTGTTTTTAGCACTGTGAATAAACACGTAGTCTTAACCTGGAAGTAGAGGTGTGTGACGGCTAATATTGATTTTAACACAACAGGAACTAGATTCACCTAGGAGATAATCCTCCTGCATACCTGTGAGAGGATTTTTAGCTCAGGCTGAAGGAATTGGGAAGACTCAGCTTCAATGTGTGCAGTACTGTCCTGTAGCCCCGTCCTTGACTACATAAACAGAGCTGCATAAAATGAGCTGAGCACCAGCAGTCTCCTGTCTCTGTTCCCAGCCTGTAGACATGACGGGGCTAGCTGCCCATGGTCCCATCAGCATGTTCTGTACCTTCCGGCTGGGAGCCAGAACAAACCCTTTCTTCCGTAAGCTGCTTTTGTCAGGTCACAACATGAGAAAAGTAACTGATACAGAGAACAATCGTAGGTTAGGAGGTGACTGTCACAGAAACGCCTGTGACAGCCACAATCGGGTGTAATTTCTGTGTACGCACACAGGTCTTCAAACTGAGTCAGAAGACCTTAAGCCAGCCTGTCAGCCTGGCAATTACCATAGGGACTGGAACAAGTGAAAACTGTGGCTCAGAGAGGATGAAGTTTAGCCAGGAACTGAGAAGGCATAATCCCCAAATCTTCATCTAATCGCTCTTTTCTGATTCATTCACACCTGGGCATCAGGGTCAATCACAAGGAGACATCTGCTTCCTCATTATCAGAGGTAGTGTTTCCAACACTGTAGCTTGACAATTGTTTCCTTCCCTTGAGCATTTTCCAAGTCGTTATTTCCTGATCAAGGAAAAAAAAATGCTGCTGTTTTTATGAAGTGTCATGTTCACTTTAAGAAGGGATGGACACTAAAAAACTGAAAAGAGTGGAAATTCTGCCTGTACTTTCAAAGCTCTGTGTTTCACGGTGACCTGGGATGGTTGGTTATACCTCATATAAAAACTCAGTTCCTGAAAATTCTGAGAAAATTAAAGGTTGTTACAGAAATCTATAGCTTTTTATGCCCTTTCTTAATAAATGCATTACATGAGGGCTAAAGAGATTAGCTTAGTAGGTAAGAACACTTATTGTACAAGCATAAGGACCCCAATTTCAATCCCTAGTACCCATATATTAAACAGGATATACCCACGTGCTTGTTTGAAAAGAGAGCACTGTGGGCATGATCACTGGGATTTACTGGTTGCCAGCCTAGCTACTGATTCAGTGAGGGAATCTGACTTAAGTGACTACGGCAAAAAGTGATAGAGGAGGAAACCTGAGGATCTGTCCTCCTCTAGCTACTGTGTGTGTGCGTGCGTGTGTGTGCATGCACAGGCACCTACATACATATCTGCTTATGCCACACAGACACCCAAACACATATACATATACATAAACTCATATAAACACACACATACACACACACACGTGAACCTGGGCATGGTTGTAGATCTGAATGGTGTTATGGTATTCCAAATCTTCAGGTTCAGTTTCCTCATTCTCTTGTCTGCTGTTGTTTATTCTTCTAATAGTACTTCTACTCTCCTTCCTCTTGATAATGATAAGCCACATAAACCTAACATGTATTTTATATCTATATGAATTTTTACCCTGAAAAATTAAATTTTCAAACAAATTTTAGAGGAGCAGACAAAGAAGAAATGATAGCCTGAACAAAACCAGCCCACTTTTTGTTATTTATTTTTTTAAGACTTTTAAATAGTGTGTGTGTGTGGTTGAATGTGTATGTGTGTTTGTGTATATGTGTGTAACTGTGTGCAGACACCTGTGGTGTTCAGAAGAGAACATTGGATCCACTAGAACTGGAGTTCTGGAAGTTGTGAGCGACTTGGTATGGGTGGTGGTAACTGAACTTGGGTCCTCTAGAAAAGCAGCTAGTACTCTTATACACTGAGCCATCTCTTCAACTCTACAGCTTCATTTTTGTGAACCATATTTCACTGGATATGATCTCTTCCTTTGCATCTTGTCTGTTGGCTACTTTCAATAATTTGGGGCAGTGTGAATTAACTGTGAAAGAGACAATAGCTCTTGCCTGCCAGTTCTTATGTCTGGGATCTTCACTGAGAAATCCCTGCTCACAAATAGAGTATGGGGGTCTACAACTTAAGTCTGTCTAAGCCCACAAAGGAACTGCTTGCTCCATTCTCGAAAGTGTTCCCATGGGGAACTCTTTTAGAATCCTCTAGGCTCCCTGCTCATTTCAGTCTCTGCCTCTCCCTTCCAGCTGGCTCTCCACCATATGCCCATCCCTGATCTTACACAGTTCTGTGCTTCATGCCAGGGTAATAAAAGGCAAGTGAACTCTCATCACTGTTTAAATATACACTATTGATTCTCAGTAAGACAGTGCTTTTTTATACATTTTGAGGGTTTTTTTTTTTTGCTTTTTTATTGGAAATGCCTTTGAATGACTTGTTTATTTGTCTGTTGATGTAGTATTACTTTTTCAGTCATGATTTAAGGCTTGTGGACTTTTTCCATAATTTATAAACAATCCCTTCTGAATTAGGTCATTGTGGATAACATCTTCTCTTCTGTGACCCATCACTATTTTTTTTCTCATTTGTGCCCCAAAATTGAGGAAGTTCTTGTCCTAGTTTCATTTCTTTCATTTGCTGAACACCCTGAAAGAAGAATATTTGACTTATAATTCTGGGTAATTGTCTCTTATTTGGGGAAGTCAAGATAGAAACCTAGAACATCATACCACATACACACTTATAGGAGAGACAGTTGTTACCAGTTGGTGTTCAGCCATCACACCAAACTCTTACAGACTCCGGGACCTGAAACCAGGACCTGTGCCCTCCACCAATGAGCTGAATCCTTCTACCACAATGAACAACCAAGACAGTCTCCCCACAGACTTGCCAACTCCATCTATATAATTTCTCTGCTATAACTATTTTCTCAGGTAATTGTAGGTTGTCTTAAGTTTAGGATATAAATAACCAGTATAGATTACAGATTGCATGAAATTTTGGTACAATTATTATTTTGCAATGTTATATAAAGTATGCTACAATAATGTGTTATATTATTATAATGTAAATGATTACAATGTAAATTATTAATATAAAATTATTAAGAACCAGAAACCTAGTAATTGCACTTACTAACTGTTTTTTTGTAAAGAGGAAAGTATTGTCCAATATTTGTAATGGTTTTTCATTCTCTAAAGCAATCAGAGAAATCAGTGGATTCATCCTTAGCAAATCACAATTTGTTGTAGAGGAGGAGGCTGAGTTCTACCTGGTCATCTCAACATACACCTATCTGCACACAAGAAGGCTAATTTCTGATGGTACTCAGTATAATCTAGGTCTTTAATGTTTACAGTGGATACATGCTTCTACACGTGTTTCTCATTAGCTGCCTGCCCTGATAGGGGACTCAGCTTACTCATTTCAGAAAAGGGTATACAGAATGCTGACCCTGCAGAAAAATCAGTCTGAAACTCTTTGGGAGGTTGTTTGAAATGGAGAGGTGTTACAACATCGTGTGGGTCCTGGAACCCACAAATGTGTGCACCAAGACCCAGGGTGAGTTAGAAACAGAACCCTGTAGAGACCAGATACAATGTTATCAGAAAGATGCAGGCTATATAGTAGATCATCTGTGCTCTGAACACAACGATCAGCCATGCTGATATAGCAACATCATCTCATGTTTATCTGATGGACTGACTCAGAGTACAGGTCACCTCTCTTCTAACTCCATCCTCTCTTTCTCCCCAAGGTACATAACAAACACCTACTAAAGTGTCAGGCCTAAACCTCAGGAAGATGATCAAGGATTAGTTGAAAATTAAGATTTAAATTTTATGAACATCCTGTGAAATAGAGAAGAGACATCAACTAAAATAAAACACGGATTCCCAAGTATCGAATGTGGCAGTATTTGTAGAGTGAAGAGCCAACAGATTGGTGCCCTTCTAAATCTTACCATGCTTGCTTTTCAAGAGTTGAGCCAGAGAGTCTGAGGCATTATCCTTGTGTTGAGTAGAATTTCATGTCACATTAATTCTTAAAATAGCCTGTTATTCAGACTTTCCTTCCAGTCACAAAAGGCCTACTTAGCACCCCTTTCTTTCCCACACAGCCCTGCATGCTTAGCCACAGCAATACTAAAAGAAGCAGAAATTCCTGTTTAAAAATCCCCATTTTGTCCTTGAGACAGAGTATGAACAGTGACCCTAAACATATCAACTAGATGTCATAGGTTCAACTGTGTGACCCTCAAAGACGAATGTTGGGGGTTCACAGGCTCAACATTTGAAATGCTTAATACATAAACATTAAGTCTTCTCTTCAATTCCTAGCAACCACATTAAAATTACTCATAAATGTTCCCGACATAAGAGGTAGAGACAGGAGGATTCTTGGGGCTTGACGACCAGCTGAATTGGTGATCTACATGTCTAGCTAAATTGGTGACCTACAATTCAAGTAAGATGAAGAGTTATTGAGGGAGACATACTATGTTGATGTCTAGTGTTTAGATATACAAATGTCCAAATGTGATTGCACAAATACAAGAAATTATACACATGTACATCACCCACACATGCACACATGGAGGGCAAGGAAGGGGGGAGGAAGACAGAGATAATTTTTAGTGTGAAAGTTAATGTTGACTGTCAATTCAAGATTGTTCAGGAGACAATCTTCTGGGCGAGTCATGAGGGAGCTTCTAGACAGGGTAAATTGAAGTGATAAGACCCACCCTAAACTTAGGCATCACCATTCCATTTTCTAGGGTTTGATGACTGAAGAGGAGAAAGTGAGTTGAACAGCAGCACTCACCTCTGGTTCTTTTAAGTGGATGTCATGTGACTAGCTGTCTCACTCTTCTCCCACCTTTCCCTCCCCTCCTGCAACAGTGTCTTCCATTTGTGACCTAAAATAAACCTTTACTCTGCTAAGTTCTTTCTGTCAGGAATTGTGTCATGGCAGTGAGAAAAGTAGCCAATACAAGCACATCAAGTAATGTTACACGCTTTGCACACTACTGAACCATTATCATGCCAAGAAACAGAAAACGTCAAGAAAAGGTTGCAGAGGAGTGTTGAGAGAAGCAAGGGATGAAACACATTTAAGTAGGGTGGTCAGGATGGAACTAGACCATATGGAAGGACGTGTAGGCATGGGGACTGCAGGGGGGCCTTCAGCATACTCTAGCTATTGAGACTGAGTGTGAGAGCATTAGGACTTAAGAACTGGGGCTTTGCTTACCTTACAGGGGCCTCATTTTGCATTGGGACCCACCAATATGTGTAACACAGTCTACGTGACATGTCGTCTGCAGAGCTGGTCAAGTGGGAATCAGGCACTGGAAGCAACGGAACCACTGAGGCCCTGCTGTACTAATCAAATCAAGGGACGATAAGAGCCAGAGCTGGCACTTGTGCCTAACCACTGGATAGAGGAGACTGACAAGCTTCAGAGTGTGTTGAAAATAGAGCCAATGTAACTTCCTTAGTGATTCTGTGTGGTTCACATGAGGAAGTGGGCAGCAGACAAGATGGGCTCTGAGGTTTAGAGTCTGACAACTGGTGAAACGGAATTGCGGCAACTGAGAGGATATAAAAGCTTGCCAGGCAGGGAGTGCTGTGGTGTCTTCCGACATGTGGAGTGTGAAATATCTAATAGATATCAATATTCATGTGGGCACCAGTGGGCAGCAGCTAGTGATTCCGATCGCAAGGAGAGTAGAACAAAGACACTGGCTCCAGATTGTAGGTTGATGGAGGGAAGCTTGGCTTTGACAGGCCACAGTGGACAGTAATCAGTGGGCTTCACTCTGGTACAGAGGCAAAAGGGAAGCAGGACTACAGGATCAACCAGAAAGAACAAACAGGAGCTGGGGCAGGGCTGAAAGGTGCCACACCTACTCCACCTCACTCTTCTCCAGCCCGATATCTCTGGGGGAAAATAAACAAGCAGAAGCCAGGAAGAAGGAAAAGTGACTGGGATAGTACCATAGTTAATACTGACTGTTAACCAGCTGGGGTTTAGAATCACCATGGCAACACACCTCTTAGCATATCTATAAAATGCTCCCTGAAAGGTTAATTGAAGATGAAAGAGCTCCCCAAGCTGAGTGTCTGGAGTAAACAAGAGAAGAGAAAGTTATCTCCTGGTCTCCAGCGCTCATATCTCTGCTTCCTAGTTGCAAAGGCAAGCTGGCCAGCCACCTCCTCCTCGTGACTTCCCCACCATGGCAGGCTGTAGTCTCAAAGAAGTCAACCCTTTGTCCACTAACGAGCCTTTGTCAGGCATCTATTCACAGCAATGAGAAATGTAGTTTACAGAGTAGAACCCAAACACCCAGGCCCCAGCCCTGTCCTCCAAAGTCAACAGAATGGGTCCTGGATACCACCTCCACTATGCAATTATTTTTCACAGAATTAAAGAACTCTATAGGCTTCAAGTCACCAGGTCTCGTCCCCAGCCCTGAGTGTGAGAACGGAAGACAGAAAAAGCCTGCAGTATCAAAAGAGGCACTGTTTTGTGTCTCTTTTTAGAGAACTTGTGTTAAAACCCATTAGTAGGTTTTCACTTCACACCTTTGCCTAGTGGTTAGGGCCTTACTGACCTCTTTAGCCAGATGTCCCCATCTCATTCCCTCCCTTACTTTCACATCAAGGAACACTGAGTGCTTTGAAAGGAGTAGCAATTATCTCCTCTCTCCTGGAACCAAGAGTGCTATGCCCCACCCCTTTTCTGGAATCCCCCCACCCTTCCCACCTGAATATGTCACAATCACTAGTTTGGGACACTAAGTGTGAGAGATCTTATAGTTTGGGACACTAAGTGTGAGAGATCTTATAAAGTTTTCTATCTCCCCAGGAAACCACAGATGCACGAGAAACCACCAGCGAAGGTACCTGGAGACTAGAGACATGGTCAGGAAAAGCAAAAGTTCACCTTACCATTGCTGTGTGGTCCTCCTTAGCAAATTCAACCCACCATGGAGGGTCCACCTGTCCCAGGCATTTTTTTTTTTTGTGGCACCTAGAGTTGCCTGTCAGGAAAATCTAGCTTCATTATCACGTTTGAGAACATCCGTCTCACTTCTCACCTTTGCTGTAAAGTCAGGTGGGCAAGACCTATCACTTCAGCTTCTTCTGCTCTCGGTGTGCCTTACATGCACCCAAGACCTTGTCCAGTGAGTGGAAAGTGCTGAACTGCCATCCTGTTACCTCACACCTACATCACCTCTTAGTGTCCATTAATAATCATAATTTCATTACCTCATTCACTGTGTCTCTTGAAAGGTCCAGAGATGAGCATACATTTCTCTTCCCCAGCAAGAACATGTTAAAGAACTTCGAAGAATTTTTTTTCCAACAGCAACAGACCCTAAAAAACTATCCAGTGTTGGCAGAGTTTCCTGTCTCTTGTCTTGTTTTTCTTTTTTTTTTTTTTAATTTTCCTTCTGTTACTTATATAACAATTATGGTTTGACTCTAAATGGGAAGTTTCACTGTCTGAACATAAAAAATGTCACATTTGTTCTGCCTATTTCAAAATAACTCATTTCAATTTTAAATCACTGCCGCTGCTGTTCTAAGAGGAAAGCGAGCAAGACAAGTGTGTTTGTGTCTGGAAATAAAAGATCTCTGTAAAATATCAACAGTACTTCCAAGGTTGGGTGTGGGAAGGATCATTTCTTTGTAAAAGATTACAGCTAATACTTAGAAAGCTCTGGGAAAAGAAGGGCCTGGGTGACAGCTCATTTGGTAAAGCACCTTTTGTATAAACAGTAGGATTTGAGTTAAATTCTCAGAACCCACCTGGAAATTGGGAGTCAAGATGACTTAATGGATAAATGCACTTGCTGCTAAGCCCGGGGCCCTGAGCTTGATCCCTTGGACTCACATGGCAGAAGAGAATCAACTTTTACAATGTGTCCTTTGACCTCTACATGCGTGCCATGATATATACACATGCTATACATACACTCTTAAAAAGTTTCAAGCTAGACAAAGTGGCAGAGGAGTATAATCTCAGCACAGATGAGCTGCTAATTGTAAGTCTCTGGGGCTTCCTGGCTGGACAGTTTGATTAAAATGGGCAGTTCCAGATCAAGGGAGACACAGTTTCTAAAACCAAGGTGACAGCATCCAAGGTTGACCTCTAGCCTCTACCTACCCATGAACACATGTGTGTGCATGCTCACACTCACACATGCACCCACACTCATGAACAACCCACACATGCAGAAAAGAAGTAGAATAAGTCTGTCTCTAATTTTGATTTTATAACAACATGCTGACTTTAGAAATGTCCTATGTTATGCAACTGGATGTATAAAAATGAGTGATCCTGGATATATTTTCAACAAATTCTGTTTGAATTCATAGAATTAATATTTTCTCTTTAAATAAAAAGGGCATCTGTGTTTATTTTCATTTTAACTTGGAAATAACTCAGGCATAATAATAGCTTTTTATGCTCATGTTTAATATCAAGGATGCTGTCTTTGGTTGGTGAGATGGCAGGTAAAGAAGCTGACCACATAAGCCTGACAACATAGGTTCAATATCCAGGACCTTCCTAAAGCTTGAAGGACAGAATCAACTCCACAGTGACCTTATGACTGCTACACAGGTGTCATGCGATATGTACTGACTCCAATAATAATCAGTAAATTAAAAAATAATAATGCTGTCTTGGATTCTCTAGATTTTAGCAAGACAAGCAGGTTTGTTCCCCTTCTAATGACTGACCTTCATAAGCTAATGCCACAAAGGTGTAACATATCAAAAGAAGCAGCCTGTCCTTCTGGTTGTCAGAAATCACATTTCCATTAACCATTTCCCAGGGTAGCTATTTCAGTCACCGTTCATATGCATGCTGCATGCTCATATGTCTTCTGAAGGAGGTTTCCACATTTAAAGGAAAGAGAAATAGAATGAAAATCCTTAGTTCTGTATTGGAGGAAATAATTAAATATCAGAACTGAATGGTGGTAGGAAGCCAAAAGAGACGAGTCCTGGGCTAGCCCTCACCTTGCCCACAAGCTTTAGACTTCTGTCAAGCTGCCCCCTTTTTGGTGTATTTCATTAGATATAAAAGGAACCATTTGAGGCTCATAGAAAGACTCTCCCTTGAATCTTTGCTCTTTATGCTTTTAAATTAGAGAAGAGACTGAGTTAAAAGATTGATTTGGGGTGAACTCAATGATTTTAAGTGAAAAATAGTCATGCAATTTGATTTACTAACCACTGTAAAACCATACATCATCGTGCAATGTGCTAATTTCTGGGTTTAATGGTTTTTAGCTTGGACTGTGGTTATGGGCGTAGGTAAGCTTTGGGATGGGGATTTCTGATACAAGATAGCAACATTTCCACTCTTCTTAGTATTGGCTAGACTGGTGTGACAGTTCTGTCAATGATGTGAATTGTCAAGGAATATTGAAGTTTTCGAAGTCTAAAAGTAATTTAATAAAAATTTGCTGTGCAAAATTTAAATCTTTTTAAAGAAGCATGTGTGGGGCTGGGTGATGGCTCAGTATTTTGCCCTGCCCACATGTACACCTATATTCCATCCCTCTAGCACATGGGGGAAAACCTGGGTGTGGGACATACACTTTTGACCTCAACAGTGGGAAGAAGAGACAGGCAGATCCTGGCTTTTGTTTGACAATCAGTCTAGCCTACATGACAATCAGGCAATGAGATGTGTTGTCTCAAGGAAAAAGGTGGGTGGCTCCCGAGGAATGAGAACTGGGGGGTCCTTGGCAAACACTGGTGTGTGAACTTGTTGGTCATGGAAAAGGCTAGGCTACTGTGATTGTTCAAAATTTTTATTAGACTTTAGTCCAAAAATATGAATACATTTTGGAATCTACTGTTAAACACAGTAGACCCCAGTGAAAGTAAGACACAAGACTGTAAAATGTACCATGGTTTATTGGAAACCATCTGAGTTTTCAATATAATTTGTGGCAGAATGTTGGACTGGCAGCATGAAGTTCAGAAAGAAGCCTACATTTGTGATAGCACTATCCCATGGACTCAGTTTCTGGACTGGCTTGAAAGGAACCAGTGAGCCAAGCCCCGCATTCCCCACCACCTCTCTCTGCTTTCTGAGTGTGGCTGTCCTTGGAGCAGCTGTGCCCTGCTCTTGCTGCCGAGCCTTCTCCACCGGGGTGGACTGCATGCTCAAATTGTGAGCTATAGCAAACTCTTCTGCAAGTGCCTTTGTTGCTATTCTATTACAGCACTGATGATAGATATTGTACCAGAAGATACTGTGTCTGAGTATGACATAACAGTCAACAGTCTACATAAGAGAAGACAGAAAACATACCCACAGATGTATATGCACAGGAAACACACTGATAGTCCCATGGTGGTGGTGATGGTGACCTCACTGACAGGCTGGGTAGCTTCAGTACTCTAACACTATATACACGAAGACAGAAGTGGATCCTGGGAGCACAAGCCATTTGCATTTCTCTTTGCTGGAATTTTTCTGACTGTGCTGTTTTATTTTGATGCTAAATACTTTTTTTTTTTTCATGGATAATCTTGAAATTCATTATTTCCCAGGTTGGAGGATACTGGATTTTAAGGTACGGCAATTGATCCAGTAAGTTCTGAATGGCCAGGCTGATAGTTTCCCAGCTGTCTCATCAGGGCTTATGGGAAGCTACCCATTACTAGACACTGTTCATCTCTTTTCCCTAATAGGACTTTTATGCATATGTGTGTTTGTGTGTGTGTGTGTGGTGGATGTGAGTATGTGCTTATGTGTGTTTAAACACTTATGAAGATGAACTTGAAGGCCAGAGTTTAACACTAAGTGCCTTATTTAGTAGTTTTCCACTGTATAAAGACAGAGTCTCTCACTGAACATGGAACTTGGGGGTTTGTCTAGGTTGCCTGCCAGTTACACTCCTCAGGGCTGGAGACACACATGCATGTGCCTGTTTTTATTTTTAGTATTTTTAGTTTTTGCTCATGTGATCTACCTCAGGTCAAGATGCTTGTGTGGCAACCACACATTAGAGACTAGAGCCTTTTCCCAGGTCCCTCTGTTATGGAACCTTAAACAGCAACATTTAATACAGTTGACTCATGAAAGAGTTACTTGCTTCTAGACTTCCCTTCTGACTACCTGTGACACGGACTCTTACAGATCTTTGCTACCCATTAGGCTAATAATAGCTCATATTATCTTCTTATTCATATCACCACGCAATGGATTCTTTAGAAACATGTGCATTATGAACCAAAAGGAGATAAATCTCACCCCGGAGGATACTGAGGGAAAGTGGCCTTGCTAATCGAGAGAGAACATTTTTGTGCAGGCATGAAGGGTTTGCATTTTCTTTTCTCACTGGAGGGAGGATTCAATTATCACTCTCTAGAACTAGATATAGGTATTTTGATACTGCCTCAGTTTTCCAGAGGTGAAGGTTAGTGAAGCTGAAGTCCTTATTTCCAGGAGGAATGAGAGAGAAGTGGAAGCCATTCTTGTAGACACCACCTGCTTTTCTTTGTGGTACAGGTAACAAGCACAGGTATGGGAGGCAGCAGGGTCTTCTCCAACACTGCTTCCCATTGATTGACAATCCCCCAGCAATGCCATGGCAGGGACCTAACCAATTCTAAACTGAAAGCCTCGGAGTGCCACACTTTTGAAATAGAGTAAAATAAAAGCCCCCTCTAGATCAAAGAGATTCTTTCTCCTTGGTAAACTGTGGTATTACTTGGACTGATGAATTTACATGAAGGAAGAGTGTCCATTTTATATTCACAATAGGACTTCTATGATGTCCTATAAATCTACCGCCACTGCCACGAAGTGGGAATATAGCTATAATACCAGCTGTTTGGGTGGTCAAAGTGGGAGGATTGTGAATACAAGGACTGCCTGGACAATTTGAGAATGAAGCCTGCCTAAAACCCTCCAAACAGAAACAAATAAATACAATTATATTCTTAATCAATTCTAAGGCAAATCTGATAACCAGAAAGCCGAATGTGGAGCCAGAGTGGTTTAGTGTCTCACTAGGAGCCAGGGGAGTGAGACTTCAGTTGCATGAGAACCATACACGAATATGTGGCTGAATATTGAGATTCAGCACTGGTCCCTGGAGATACTCCAGCTAAGTAAGCCAGAAGCCCGAATGTGTGCATTGTGTGTGTTAACTGTTTCCATTATTATTTAAATTCTATAAGGGCCAAAGGCTTTTCTATTATTTCCTCTGCTTCTCTGACATCAAAAAATGACACACACTGTTCAGAAATATTTCCTGAACAGTAAGTATCAAAATCACGAATTACTTCAAGACATGGTTCAATGGTAAATTCTTCAGATGTCCACATATGTGCACACACCATTGCCTCCCACATGTGCAACCTGACAAAGAAGTATGTGCAAAGTATAAGACACACATGCACACACACACATGCTAGCACACTTTGTCTGAGGATGTGCTTCTGTAGCAGAGTGCTAGTCTTACCTGGTTGAGACTCTGATATAGACTCCCACACATCTGAATAGTTAATTAATAAATGGTTCTCAGGAATGCTTCTGTTCCCCAGGTCACCATATCCAGAAGCTCCCACTTGTTCTCTGTCTAAAGTTTACTCAGTTGCAGAGCAAGGTTCATTCAGCTCCTTATATTTGTCTCTACCTGGTTATAATCACTCTGCTCATCCACACTCTCTGATTGCATCCCAGTGATCTTCTCTGCTCCCTACTACACTGTCATCTTTGCAGTCAATTTTTGATTGGTTATATACCCTTTCAGTTGCGGAGACATTGTCCCCTGGCTTCCTCCATTATTTGTATTTGATCTTATCTTAGATGGTGAATAAAAATCAGACCCCTTCTTCAAATAACTTTAGTTATTAGCAAACTTGAAACAGGGTGTCTAGGGTTATTTTTGCTGTGATGAAACATCACGACCGAAGTAACTCGGGAAACAAAGGTGTTTTTTTGTTTTGTTTGGTTTTATGATTACCACATCACAGTTCAGCACTCATAATAGTTAAGGCACGAACTCAAAATAAGACAAGAACCTGGAGGCAGGAGCTGACGCAGAGGCCATGTAAGAGTGCTGATCTGGCTTGCTCCTCATAGCTTGCTCAGTGTGATTTCTTACAGAACCTAGGACCATTAGTCTTAGGGTGGCCCCACTCACAGTGGTCTGGTCTGGTCTTTCCCCAGTCAATCACTAATTAAGAAAATGGCCTACAGACTGAGGAAACAAGCATTTCCTCAGTTGGAGTTACCTCCTCTCCCAATGACCCTAGCCTGTGTCAAACTGACATAAACTAGTCAGCACACAGGACCAACTCTAATTGAGCAATTAATTCCCAGAAGTTCAGCTGTGAACAACTACAGGCCAGAAACCTTGATAAAAGCTGTGGACATGAATAAATGTGTATGAACCTCAGACACCGATGGTGGTTATTCTGAGGGCTGCTTGTCACTCTGCATTTGAGATATACTGATGTAGATGGGTTTTTACAGCAAAGTCCTACCACCCTTCATATGCCAAGTTCATCTTACTGGTGCTCAGGAGGCTACCTCAGCTGTTCACCCTGACTGGGAGATGTAGGTTCTAGTAAATTCCCTGGGATTTTGATATATTATTGTAATCTCCCTTAACAATTTCTGTTGAAATAACTGTCCCTCTCTCAGCCTCTGTTTCTTAATTGGAAAGGCTGATCCAAGTGTTCTGGATCTAAACTTTGAGATCCCTAACAATTGCAACTGCATTCCTGGTTTCTCCACTTTAAGAAGAGAACTCTCTAGCATGTTGTTAGTAGACCCTGGTTGTCATCCATTTTGGTTTAAGGATAACATGTATCAAAAACAGTAGTATAAAGATACAGTGCACACTGCACTGTGAAGCAAGTAGCCAGCAACACATATGAGCCTCTTTTCTCAAGGTTTCCTTTTCTCCCTTCCTTCCTTCCTTCCTTCCTTCCTTCCTTCCTTCCTTCCTTCCTTCCTTCCTTCCCTCCCTCCTTCCTTCCTTCCTTCCTTCCTCCCTCCCTCCCTCCCTCCCTCCCTCCCTCCCTCTCTCTCTCTCTCTCTTGGCTATGCCTCTTTTTTTCATGGTTCCTGATGAACTGAGTAAGGGAAAGTAGTGCTGAAAGTGTCAGTGGGTGTCCTGTTTAAACCTGAACAACTGACCGTTTTTTTTTTCCTACATGGTGTCATTGTTTCTCTGTGTATGTGGATGATGTGCTGTATGACTGTACATCCCTGAATGCGAGTCATGATCAGAGGATCCCTACCTTCTACGGTATTTAAAACAGGACAAGACAGGCCCTGGAGCTTCTGGGAAATCAGCTGCCTCTGTCCGTCGCCTCACCATTACAGGGGCATGCTGTTGAAGCTCTTTTATCTGGGAATCCAATCTTAAGTCTTTATGCATGTACAGAATGCATGTCACCCACTGAACGTTTTACCTCCTAACTGTAAGGCCCCATACCCATCTTTCACATTTCCTTCTCTTTTTTTTCATCCTTCTCTTCCTCCTTCAAAAACACCTTTACCTTTGACACAAGGTGAATTTTTAGCAGAGGGCTGAGAAATGACCCAGGAATATAAGACACATTCAGTTTGTGCTATGTTCTCATTCATTAAATGCTGGAACAATTTCTGTACAGCCGAGTGAGAAAGGAAAAGAGGGAAATGGTCGAAATTTGACTTTCCAAGAGGCCCCTGGTGGTCCCACAAATGTGTGGACCGAATAGACTGGGCAATTTCACATGTGAAGTATGGCAGTGTGGAATGCGCTCCAGGCAAATTGAAAAGATCATCTTACTAATAAAGTTTAACACAGCCATCAGGAAGACGAGTCTGTTGGAACACTTTTGGAAATGAACTTAACATAAAATATGGAATGTACTCATGCACTTAATCATTGCTGAGGATGGATACAGGTTAATGACGTGATGTGTTCATGCCCAGCATAAGGGCCACCTAGAAAGGCACTTATAACTATGTATTCAAGTGCAACATGCCTCGAGGGCTGGGGAGATGATTCAGTGGCAAAAGTGCTTGCCTTGAAAGCACCTGGACCAGAGTTCAGCCCTGAATACATAAAAGGATCCAGGCATAGTAGTACGCACTTGTGATCTCAATTCTGGAGAGACAGAGACAGGCAGGTCCCTGGGGCATGCTGTATATTCAGGTTACTCTACTAGTTCAAGGTGTTTCAAAAAACAAAGTGAAAAACACCAGAGAAGTGACACCCAAAATGGTCCTCTGTTCACTTTGAATAAGCACCCACACATGCGAACGCACACACATATGAACACCCACGTAAATAGATACACATACAAAACACACTTCAACACATGCTATGAGTGGGTGTATAAAAATTTATACTTAGGTTGATCATCTTTTATGAAGAGTTATTTTGATGTATTTGTATATGAATACATATATTATTTTCATTTTGTAGGTGTAAGTATAGAAATGCAGATAAAAGTGGGAAATGATCTGCTTCTAACCATAATGGGCAACTCTAGAATATGTATGTAAACATAACACACAGATAAACATCAGAACGTATTTCTTGAAACATCTGGTTTCAAAGTGTGGTTCTGTTTCAGCACAGTTAGCTTCACCTGGGAACTTGATAAGCCTGCAATATCTCAGGTCCGCTAGGACCATCTGGATTTAATCTCCACTGCTCAGCAAGCTGCACACTCAGGTAATCCTAATGTATGCATCACCATGAGAACAGCTGTTACAGCCAACATGTAGGAAATGCACGCAGTTCATATACATTTTATTTAGAAGAATATACACAGATGACTAATGATACCACGTGGGATAGATACATGTTGAAAGTATTTATGAACATAAAATAATATTAATGTTGGGGAGGTAAAGTAAGTGGGGGGTTAACTTTCTTGATAAACTGAGAGATTGCACCCTAACACCTGTACCCAGCATAGCAGAGAACCTAGACAGTGGCTGAGAAACATGGACTTCAAAAGGTCCCTAAGAAGTCAAGTACTGAGCAGGGCATCTTGAGAAGGCAAGCAGGAGGAATCAGATGTCAGCACTCCTACTATGTATGTATGTGTATATGTATATGTGTCTGTGTGTGTGTGCCTGTGTGTGTGTGTGTGTGTGTGAGTGCATGCCACATTGTACAGATGCCCTAAAAGGACAGAAGAGGTTTGATTCATTGGAGACACAGAGAGTTGTGAGCTTCCTGATAAGGGCCCTAGCATCTGAACTTGCATTCTTCCTAAGAGCAGAAAGTGTTCTTACCCTTGTGAGGCATCTCTCTGAGATGGTTCATGTCTGAGAATTTGGATCTGAGACCCAAGAAAATTCTCTGAGTCTTTGTGTCTGAGGTATTATTTAAATGGCATCTCACTTACTGTTAGCTGTCCTGTTCTTAACTATTCAATATTAAGATTCTGTTTTTGTGTGTGTGTGTGTGTGTGTGTGTGTGTGGTTTATGTTCTACTCTGCACTTCCTATTGGATGATAAGAGCACACTCTAAGTAGTCCCTTGTGAACATACCTCCATGTGGTTCCTCAAGGCAAGGACTAAAAAGGGCCTCGGGGGTCCAATATGTTTAAGATACCATATGACCCTGAATCCCTGTGCTATTTCCTGACTATCAATTCTCATCCTTTAATCAAATATTATTTGGTCTTCCTTATGCCCAATAGGAATACATGGATGTTTCTTAGAACAAGGCCGAGCTTCATCTTCCTCTTCTGGTAATCTTCATTTTTGAGTGAGTACAAAGGTAAACCAAGCAATCTCTCAGAGAAGAGCCATACAGCATTCTGAATTATGGTGCCACTGTAAATGGCAAAGGAATCAAGTGTGGAAGTGAAACTTCTGCTAAGAAATGCGTCGTTTATGAAAACATTGAAATAATAAAGAGTACATTACCATGAGAAAGAAACCAGAATACTTTATTGTAATTTATTCTCTTACCTGACACTTTGACTTAAGCATTAATGTCCTTTGACAATAAAGCCATTGAAATAATATTTATGTGAATACTTTGGAATGTTCAAATCATAATAAAGACTTTAAATTTGTCCATTTTGAGAGCTTAGCCTGAGACCCAAGAGAAGCATTAAGCCATTGTGTCCTAGGTGTTCTTACAACACTTTCTGAATTACTCCACAGTCTGCAGTGCAGACATGCACACATGCATCTACTAGCAAAGGAACAGATGTCTCCATCATGTGACCAGGGCTGCAGCAGAGGAACACTAACACCATCTATTCATCCGAAAATATCTGCTGACTTCCGAATAAGACCTAAAGATAGTCTTTCTCTGCAGGTTTTAGCTCTCTTTGTCCTGGCAACAAAAGGGTTCACATCCTGAACACCAGCATCAGCACTGCATGAGTCTGGCGTGGAACAACTCAGGCCTCAGATTGGTCTTTCTTCTCCAATGCATTCTCTACACTGCCACTAGGACAAATTTGGGAGATTTAATGCATAAAAAGGCAGGCCCCCAATTGAAACTTGACTTTCCCAGGTAGCACTAAATATTTCTTTTCATAGTGTGTATAGCTACTCAGGCAAGCTTTAGCACATGCTTATTCTCAAAATAAGCATCACATATTTATCTAAAATTTAACTGTATTTTATATGAGCATCCTATTATAGGTGACAAAGCTGCTAATCCAATTACTCCTCTGAGCTCTTCAAAGATTTCATTTCTTCTTTGAGAAATGGTTTTATTGTGTATCCCTGGCTGTTTTGGAACTCTCTTTGTAGACCAAGCTAGCCTTACAGATATGCACCTGTCTCTATCTTCTGAATGTTGGAGTTAAAGGTGTATGCTACTATGCCTGGATATTTTTATTATTTAATTAGGTGTGTATATATGTATGTACCTGATCATGAGTTTGCAAATATTGAGTGTAATGCCCTCAGAGGCCACAGGAAAGTATTGTGTTCCCTGGAGGTGGAGTTTCAGGTAGCTGTGAGCCACCTGATGTACCTTCTGGGAGCCACCGAACCCTAGTCCTCTGTAAGACTGTGCTCTCAACTAATGCACCATTTCTTTAGCCACACGTCCAGCTAACTAAGGCCACAATCTTCTTAATGCTGGGAAGGAGACATAAGGTCCTTTGTGGAATATTTCCTGCTTGTGTCCCCAGATTTACTGCCGCCCTTCTCACACATGAAGATCCAGTGTACACGATCCACCCACTGTGTTTGAGGCCCCTTAACGTGATTGCCAGCCCTGTGAGTAAGTTTTGATCCTCAGTGGTGTCTGCTCAATAAACCTTTCTTCGTCACTTTCCCAACATGTCATGGCCCCATTCAGTGTGACATTCTCTAAAATATTCCCTGTGGATTTTCTTGCTAGCCTGTATAGAACCCAGGCATCTTTCTTCCTGCCACATAATCACACTTTAATCATCACCCCCAATCTGTGTCCCCACCTAGACCTTGAAAACCTTGCAAAGGGAAACCTCTACTCCCTGACTCCAATATTTTCAGTTTCTTAACACATAGAATTATAAAATGGGTAGGTGGGATGAAAGAACATACAGAAGTTAAGCCTCGTGGTAGTGATTTCTAAAGAAACATTAGAAAGGGATCCTATGTCAGTTTGGAGACAAAACATAGACTGGGCTTTACTCTAGCCTTCAAAAGAGAAAGAATCAGGTGCATTAGCCTCTGCGAACACATTGATTAGGATCCGGGGAGATGGTTTCTGAACGGCAGCTGTTGAGTCCCCCACAAGCACAGTGACAGAAAGTCAATATCGGCCATTTCCACTGGATTACGACTCAGTGGCCATGCATTTTCATTTTCATTTTCTTTTTTTGCATTTCTTAGGACTAGAGTATATTTCAAACCAAAATGGACACTTTTTTATTATATTCTGTATAATTAAAAAGGGAACTATTTTATGAATTTCAAGGGTCCTCTACAATAGTTAGCAGAGAACGTGCCTCTGTGGAGTTGACATTGTAACACAGGACAGACTCACAAAGTTCTAAAACAACTCTCGCTTTTGGATATGTATTCTATTTGTCTACCCACTTATCCTTTTCTAATAAAATCTTAAATTTATTATTTGAAAATTTAATCCTTGTATACAATGTACCTTGATCATATCAACCTTTAATCCCATGTAGAATCTAGAACCTCCGCCCAACTTCACGACCTTTCTTAAGTATGTGTTTTCCACTGAGTCCAGTTAGTTTTGCCCATCTGCTGCACATGAATGTGGGATATCCCATGACCACACAGGGACCCTACCAGGGTCCACACCCCTGAAGAAGAGCGACTCTACTACCTTAGTAGCCATCACTTGCCAACATCTCCTCAGCGTAAGTGGAGGCTCTGTAGCTCCTTCCCTCTGCATTCTGGGATATTAATTGCTTTGATGCTGTGCAATTCTTACAGTTACTGTGAGCTTATGTGAGCAACAATCATGTCCTCACTAGAAGGCAGCATTTCACAGCACCCTGAGCCTTAGACAAAGGGATTGCTGGAGACTTTTACTCTACAGCTGAACACTCATGGTCACTTATGTTTAGTGGAGTACTTGCTTAGTGTCAGTCACTGTGGTGGTGGATAGAAATTAGGAGTCATAGAGTGTAAGTGCTTATCATCCTAATACCAGGTAGGCTGAATGAAAGTGTAACTGTCACCAAAGAGAGAAGCACAGATACAAAGTACAGAAATGTACAAGTAAAATGTGGAAGGAACACCATTTTGAGAGACAAATCTTTCTTTTTTCTAAAGAACAAAATATTATATATCAACGCTTGAAGGCAGGTGAAATATAGGAATTAAAGATTAGTAAATGTCAAAGTAGAATAACTTGGTTGGGATGGGTGGTTGTGGAGGAGGAGACAGATCATATAAACTTCTTGGGAAATAGAAGACTGTTGAGAGTTAAGTTTCATACCAGTTATTATTTTCCATATCTATTTTTAAGGAGAAAAGCAACTGTGTAGAATGTTTTCAACATCCTCAAGAAGAACAGGAAAAGAGCATACTTGCATACCTTCCTGTCTCAGTGGAGGAGATAATCTACTTACTGAAAACTCCCAAGTCCGACACTTTGGAGAACCAACCATCCACATCAAGGTTTGATAATGAATCTACTTCCTTCACAATGTAGATAACTAAACTGGCACAACTCAGTCCAAACTCTACTTAGCTGCTTTAGGCTTTTCTTCCTAGCATGTTTGAGAGTCATGGCATACCCTTCTGCCACACTGCCAGGTTTGTAAGTCAACATATCCTAAATCTAAGAATGGCTACTGCTTAAATTCAGATCAAAGTGTGAAACAACAATTTTGCTCCATTTGTTAAGTCAGCCTGCAGTCTTTTCCATTGCAGAAGCAATCTTACCTTTAATTCACTAGGCTTTGAATGCAGGAAGTCCATGCTGAACATAGGGATGGATTGGCTTATCAACTCACAAGAGATGAACACTAGGCTAAAAGGAAGTGACTTGTTCAGCTACTGTCGTCTAAGGAAGGTCAGAACCCAGCTGGAAAGGTCCTTGCCAGGGAAGCAGGGAATTTTCCTATTTGACTTGTTACATCAAGTAAATAAGTTCAAAGGACACAGGTTGAAAACATGTTGGGAGACATACTGATAGCAAGAAGAAGGTACAACAATGAAAAAAAAAGGGAAATGTAAGCTTCTATGCATGTGTTGAGAGTAAACTAAATTCTGTAATACAGCAGCTTGGATATACCCAAGGGAAGGATTTATAAATAATAAAAAGTTTGGCTCACAATCATTATAACAGTTGCAAGAATATGGAAATTTTCCCACATTACCTCAATTCTTCAGTTGTTGACTGAGCTCCCCTTATGTACAATAATGTGGTTACTGTGAGGGTTAATTTTGTTAGCTTAACAAGATCTGGAATCACATCTGGAAATGCCTGCAAGGGAGTTTTTGATTGAGTTAATTCAAGTGGAAAGACCTAACCTAAATGTTGACTATAGTTCACAGTCTGGGCCCTGGCTTGAACAAGAAGGGAAGACTAAGGTGAGCACCAGCACCCACCTCCTTTTACTTCCTGACTTTGGATACAGTGAAGTCAGCTGCCTTGCACTCCCACCACCTTGCTTTCTCTCCTCAGTGGAGCAGGACACCAAACTCTGAGCCCAAACCAACCCTGATTTCCTTTCTTTTATCAGATATTTTTCATTGCAATGATTTAAAGAAATACCAACAGTTTTATGAAAGATAAAGTGTTAAACAAAAGCATAAATCTATAATTTACATGGAACTAGCTGTAAATTAGCTTAAAAATGGGAGAAAGGCAATCTGTTTCTGCATAATAAGGAAAGAAGTTCTGGCTTCTATCATGGTAGCTTTAGTTCCATTACAGAATGGGAATGCACAGTACTCACAGGGGCCTCCTGGGCTCCTTCCCTGCAAAGCTTTCACTTTCACCAGGGCTCACTTTATACAGAGAAAGCCTCGCAGAAAGACTCACTGGGGGACCCAATAACATGAGCAACAAAGGCAAGCAAGCTATCAAGGTGTTTGGCGTTTCCTGTGGCTTATAAGGCAGAGTTTGTATTGTGGTAGGGCCGTAAAGGGGGGTGATTTTAATTTCTAGGTCCATGAACTGAGACAACATAATCATTTTATTACTATAAGTTTCATGTAAGATATTTGCAAATCATATCATAATTATTTTTTTAACTGTGTTTTGTGTGTGTGTGTGTGTGTGTGTGTGTGTGTGTGTGTGAATGTGTTTACCACTGTCTGCATGTAAAGACGAATGGACAACCTTTGGTGTTGATCATTGCCTTCCTTCCACCTTTTTTTTCTTTTATTTTGATGTGTATGAGTGTTTTGTGTATATGTTTATGTGCACTACATATATGCTTGATTTCCTGGGAGACCCGAAGAGCAGTCAGAGTCTTTCTGGAACTGGATTTAGAATTGCTATGGGCTGCTATGGGTGTTCTAAGAACTGAACTCAGGTCGTCTGACAAGGAACTATTCTTTGTAACTTTTGAGAAATCTCTTCAGCCTCCACTTCGACCATGCTTTGAGATGGGCTGTCTAGGTTGTTTTCCATCAGCAGGAGTCAGTTAGCTGGCCTTTTGCATTCTTTTACCTCTCATCTCACCACAGGCATGCTGAAATTTCAGATGTCTACTATGGTGGTCAGCTCCCGTGTGACACTCCCTCATGGCTCTAACAATTCTAACTCACACTCGCGTGACACTTTCTCATTGACCCATCTTTTTAGCCCAGTATCATCATTCTTTACATGATTTCTATCAATTGTTGGAGTCAGTTATAGTGAGATATGATAAAATTCATCTTTAATTTATATGTAATTTTAACCTTATCTAAATATTTAGATAAAATTTCCCATTTTATTCTCAACTGATGCACATTCACATTGTGTGAATTCCTACTTGTATTTCAGAATAAAAGCAGGTCAAAAGCAATACATACAAAGTTACCTTTGATATCACCAATGAGGTGGCAAAATGCAAAAGAATTGAATTAAGATGAAAGTATATATTTCAATTTTTTTTAGCCACTGCTTCCAGAAAATAAGCAGAAACAGACTCTCCAAAATTACATCTGACTTTTGCTTCAAATCTTTTTCTCTTTACTATTTTCAGGAAATTGATTTTCTGTGCTGGGAATCTTCTCTGCCCCACAGGTGCTTTAAAGTCTTGTCCAGAACCAAACTGTATTTTTATGCATTGTTTGTAAGCTTCCAAAATATTCTTTTATAAAATTAATTGGCAGAGTAGGAACCCTGAAGCCAAATGTTTTATTCCTTCAGATTCACAGCCATTAGAACCACCCAAGTCATACAGGTATGAAGGAAACAAAAGTCCCACAGGTTTACAGCCCTCCCTAATGTGTGTGTGTGTGTGTTTTTTTTTTTTTAAATCAAAGAATGTGTATTCTGAAACAGCTTTGTCCTCAGGGAGCAGAAACAAGCAGATGAACGGCTGCCAGTGCAGGCATGGGGCCAGTTTTGGGAATCTAAAAGTCAGACCTATCAGGAATGCATCACAATCCTATTAATCCTGAGAAAGCCACAGGCTTTGGATTTTAATAGCTGGAAATAGGAAGAGCATTTGTCTTTGGTTGAAGTGGAATCCCCGCTTCTACTCTGTTCAGCTTGCAGAATGGAATTTCATGTAGTTAAAGGAAACAACTGAAAGAACGATTGCTCATGACTTGTGGAATTCAGCAAGAATGTGGGAGCGCTAAGAAGTGTTTTAACCTCAGCCATTGGTGTATGTGTGTGTATGTGTAGGGCTGTGTGATGTGTTGGGGGTACGGTATGGGCCTGTGTACACATGTGGAGATAATGAGATAACACGGTGGAATTGGTTTCTCTTCTATCTTTGTGTTGGTTCCTTGTTCTCAACTACGGCTGGCAGGCTTAGGCAGCAGATGCTGTCACTCACTGAGCCATCACCTATGCCCTCACCTTATTTTAAGACAAAGTCTCTCACAGGGCTAGAATTCACCAGAAAAGACAGGCGGCTAAGCAGAGAGACACTGGAGTCTTCCTGACACTGCTTACCTGTTCTCAGAGTTCTGAGCAATTCACTGTGCCTGACTTCTTCTTGTGGGTTCTGGAGCTCAAGCGGAAGTCTCAGGCTGGAGAGGCAAGAACACCAGGACGGATCTCTTCAGCCCTAGCTCCAGCCTCCTTCCCAGGAGGAGCTGACAGAGACATCAGGTCCTGCCTCACGGGCGGATGTTCCTAAACAATCACTGCTGCTGACATCTGTTCTCAGGGACAGCAATCCTGTGGTAATGCGCAAACCGACGATACTCCAAAAAGTAGGATCTTAAACATTTGCCTAAATGTCAGTTAAAACAAACACAAACAATAACAAAAACCCCAGGACTATAACCCAAACAACAAAATGGAAAATCAAATACTGACTTGCTATCAGAATAATTACACCAACACAAACTTCATATCCAAATTTGAGACTGAGTACTGCTTTTGAGACACTATGATGACAGAGGACTTGATAATATTAGTGAAATACAAATAAAAACTATATGGAACACACTCTAAGACTGCCATGCTAAATGGACACTAGTTACTGTGACAGACCTCTGTGGATAGGAACTGCCATTCATTCCTAAATTGTACTCAGGTTGGCACAGGTTAGAAAACCATGGGATATCTCAAGGCCAAACAAGGCAAGCGTGAGGTACAGGAGAAGCCAGGGCCCCATTGCCACACCCTTGCTTTCATGATCTGCTGACCAAGTCAGGAAAATCTAGAGAATTTTGATGAAGATAAAATTATTTACATGGCCCGTGTTTTCCTACAGACAGCTCCACAAAGATGTTAAAAACCACAAAAACGTTTCCCTCTCTCCCAAATTTTGTGCAGCCTTGAGCACCCTACCCAGTCAACTAAACCTAAAGGATCCTCTTCATAAATCCATGTTACAGCTGTGCTTACTAAGCCTTTCTTCTCGTTCAGCTTCTGTCTTCTCCAAGTGTATCTGGTGTGTGAAAGTGAATGCTGACAGATCAGCTTATATACACATGGGTGTATGTGTGTTTGTGTACTGGCATAGGAAGAGAAGGCCTAGAGGTTGACTCTGGGAATCCTCTCCCACTTTTCTCCCATCTTACTCTTTGAGACAAGTCCTGCAGTAGAACCCAGAGCTCCCCAGAGCTCACCAGTATGGCTGCTCACACCAGCTAGATGGTTCCAGATATCTTCTTACTCTGCCTTCTGGGGCTCTACTTACAGTTAGGCCACAAAGCCACCCACTGTTTCCCTGGGAATTGGGATCAGACCTCTGTTCCTCATGCTTGCACAGTAAGGGCTTAACTGCTTTTCTGCTCCATCTTCCCAGCCCCACATGTCTCTAACTTTTATCTTGTTTCATACTGCACTCTGAGAACTGTTAAAGTATTTATGAGTGAATCTTAACTTCGCCATGTAGCTTAAGCGACACCAGAACCCTATATATTCATATTGTAAATTCATTCAGCTCTGCTCTCCCCCAGAAGCCAAACTTACCTCTCCTTTCTCTGATTGTCTCATCTACCAATCCCTGTGGGAAGCATCCACACTGACAACGCCTCCCTGTAGGGCTCCAATTCTGCCTCATATTGGATTTCCCGGAAACTTCCTCCTTCAGGATGCCACAGATCCTGGATTTTATGACTGAAAAGTTGTAAAGGGAAGGAAACCCCTTGAAGAGACTGCTGGGGATGCAGGGACCTGTATGAATTGGGGCCCTGTCTCTTTTGCCAGAACAGCATGATTAGGCCACTTTGTACCCCTAGTGAATGAGCAGTATCAGGACTAGGCTAAGGTCCAGTGCAGCACAATGCTCACATTAACAGTAAAGGGAATGGGCACAGGTACTGCTGCTGACTGATGGGCCTAAAGACCTGAATTCAGCCACCAAAATATACAGCAGAAAGAAGAGAGAATTGAGCCCTGTGACTTCTACATACATGCCTCTAAATACATGGGAGGTGGCATGCAAAGTAATAGGTGTTAAAAAGAAAAAGAAACTAGACAGTAAGATACAATACAGATTTATTTTACAGCCTAGCAGATGCCTGGATTGGGTGGTGGTGTTAAATTTCACACACACACAATGTGTTTAGTGGAAAGGGAAGCAACAGTAAAGAAAGCTAGTTGCTTAGCATCTTCAGCAACACAGGTGGTGAAAGGGGTGGATGCTGGAGAAGATACACAGGCAGAAAAAAGTCAGCCATAAACACAGTAAAACAAACAGAGCACAACAAAAGCAGTGAAACAAACACAGTGATAGCTCAGGAAGCAGGGGAGAGGGAAGCTTCAGGGACAGCAGCACATTCCATCTGTCTACTCTCTGAGAGGCATGTGTACACGTGTGTGTATGTGCGTGCACTGTGTGTGTGCGTGTGCGTGCGTGCGTGCGTGTGTGTGTGTGTGTGTGTGTGAATGTGTGATTGTGTGAAATGTGCCTGGTGTGGACGTCTCTGGGAGTCTGCCCCTGTGCCGAATTAACATTGGTTAAAAGTATCTACTACTCTAGCTGGTGTGATGACTCATTGCGTAAAGCATCTGTCATAAACACATGAGAATCTGAGTTCAAATCCCCAGCATTTATTGAAAGTCAGAAAGGGTAGTGAACATCTATAACCCTTGGACTTCCAGAGGGAGATGGGAAATGAAGACAGGAAAATCCCTAATAACTCATGGGCAGGCTAGCCTGGTGTACACTGCAGGAAATAGGCGACACTGTTTTCAATAACGTACAAGGTAATAACACCTGAGTGGTCTTCTGCAGGCATTCTATGGTATGTGCATGTGTACAACTGTATCCATATACATGAGTGCACACAAGCACACACATGTACTCACACATATATACACACAAACCTTCTCACCCTCTCTCTTAGCACATGCCAGTACCTGTTCATACATTTGTATATCTATCCTTCTCCAGACCCAGCTTAATCAGGGATTAAGCCAGGAATGGAACAAGTGGTATCATTCCACATGCCATTCAAGTAGATAAGACAGAATTGAGTCCAGCCCTGCTTGACTTCAGAGCCTCAATTTTCTTAGCACACTTTCTAATAGAGACCTTGGCAGTTGCTTGGGAAGAAAAGAGCAGGGAGTTGCCTGGGGTGGATGAAGCCTGTCCTAGAGTACTGGACATCCACCCCAGGCGTCCTTTCACCATGGAGATCAAAACACAGTCTCTGTCACTGCCCAAGTTAATCCATGTCTCCTGATGATGGGGCATGGAGCAAGGGCACTGCTCTCATGTCACAATCGTACGCTGGGCTTTGGGAGAACTAGCCTAGCACGTGCACTTGTGTCTGCATGAAATGATGATATGAAATGATTGAGGGGAAGAGCCCAGGAAGTGGAGAATTAAAAGATGTAGCAAGCTCTCAAAGGGACATATATAATTTTCATTTTCGTGGATTGTCAAGCAAGGGAGTAAGTTTTTATTATTATAGATTTAAAAATTAAAATTACTCCAAGCAACAAGAAAGGGGTTTTGAGCACAGCCTCTCTATGTGGTGCAGGCTGGTCTGAGACTCCAGGGTTTATGTGTTCCTCACATTTCAATAGTCAAATTAGTTGATGGTGCATTTTCCTTTTAACTCATCTGTGAAAATATTTTGAGAATACTTAAACCATGGGAAATATTAAAATGGAAGCAGAGTTTTTTACATCAACAGGGAGACAGAGGCAGGCAGATCTCTGTGAGTTCGAGACCAGCCTAGTCTACAAGAGCTAGTTCCAGGACAGGCTCCAAAACCACAGAGAAACCCTGTCTCGAAAAACCAAAAAAAAAAAAAAGAAGCAGAAAACTCAGCCCTCAAAGTCTATCATGGACCGCAAGAAAGAGCAAAGCTGGAAACAAAAACGTGGCTGAGAAAGACTGGACAAAATGAGACAAGAAAATAATTAGTGGAAAAAATACTGATATTGGTGAGAAAGAACAACACAGGCAGATTCGGTGTGCCAGAAAAGGAAATAATAATGTCGGAAGAGAAGACAATTCCAGAACACTAAAGCTAACCACTGAAAGACTATATTAAAAGTCACAAAGTCAGAATTTGGTCTCTGCCCCACCCCCATTCTTGATTTGATTACATGAACTAATATTGAATTTCTACACAAATTCCNAAAAAAAAAAAAAAAAAATCAACATATGCAATAATAAATATATGTCTTTACTCAGTGTAAATGATGTATCTATTTATTTGGTATGTGAGCACATTTATACATATATAGTAAATGCGTATAAGGACACATACACACTTCTATAATACATTCATGAATATGCATAACTTAATAAACTTAAAAGCCAAATTAAAGACCATGTTATAAACAAATATTAAGTCCCTCATATTCAGAAACAATTTAAATATAATGCATTTCTTAATTTATAAAATAAAATTTATTAAATAAAATGTAATTCATGAACTTTTAAAGTGAGCATTGTCAGTTTTACAACCAAACAAGTATTCAAATATTTCATGAGGTCTTAATTGTTAATAAGTTACTCAAAACTACTGGAAGTGAGAAAACTTAGTAGTTAAGTCCAATTTACTGCTACTTATCTTCATAAATGTGGCTCTCCTCTGAAAGCAAATGCTGTATGGATGCAAAAATCTTCAAGAATATCAATCAATAAGAATATATTTATCAAACTCAGGTAGAGGAAAGGAAAGAGGGTACACAGACTCTAGAATTTGAAGCACTTCAGTGTGACTGAAAGATGGGAGCCATGGACAGGTTTTTTAAAAGGTATGTGTGTGATGCAAATTCTTTTACATGTGTGTTCACATGTGCTTGAAGGCACATATTTGTGGGCATATATGTGGAGGCACAAAGTTAACATGAGGATTTTTCATCTCTCTCTACTTATTCATTGGAGAGATGTATCACAGCTTCATTTCTCTTGTTGTAATAAGATACCCTAACAAAAAACAACTTGATGGCTTATTTCAGCTTACAGTTCCAGGTACAGCACTATGGGGCAGTTGAGATGGTAACTTCAAACAACCAGTCACACCACACCACAGCAGAGGAGAAAGAACATATGCATGCTCACTTGCTTATACTCTACTTTGTTCCTCTGCTCATAGTTCAGGACCCCATGCCGAAATGAACGTTGCCACCATCGTGTGATGACTATTTGATTGACAGTCCTCAACAAACATGACGACAGAGCCAACCTAGGTAGACAATACACTTCAACACTCTCCCCAGGGGATTTTAGGTTGTGTCATGTTGACTACTGAAGCCAACCATCACATAAGGGCTCTCAGTCTAACTCAGAGCTTGATTGAACAGTTCGAGCATCCCCTAATGAAAACTGGAATTCCAAAAGGGTTGCCATGTTTGTTTCACGTTTACATATGTTCTGGGTGAGAAGTTTCTGTACCCGGATAAGCCTCTCTGTTAACCCAACAACCCAAATCAGACCAAATCAAATTGAATTAGACAAAGCCCAGGTTTAATGGATACCATGCTCCTGGATGTCTTTCCAGACCCAAAAGAGGAGATGGGAAAAGAAGATCAGAAAACCATGCATGTGTTCTCTGTGGCAGGGGCAGTTAAATACCCTGTGGGAGTGATCTTGAGCATCTCTGGTGAGAGGTCATCTTTGGTGGGCTTCTCATGGGTGGAGTCTGGACTGAGGACACTCCAGGGGAGGGGATTTGGGGTGGAGTCATCCAAACATTCCAGACTCTTTGGATATATGGATGCCAGGAGCTGGGGTGAAGCTTCCATCCAAACACATGGTATCCTGCCTCTCCTCACACTTGTGTACCTAACACTCAAACCACTGAAAATCATCTTAGCCCTGGTTTTGACAGCACAAGAACAAATGGTCACAGTTTCGTACTGTAAAGTTGGCCAAAGGAGACTGTTTTTGGCTTATGTGAGGTAGGGAGTCACGATGCTGCTATTGTTCAGAAGAAATGTAAAGCAAGACCAAATTTGGCTGACAGAAAACCTTTCTGGATCATTTCCTCAGAGAAAATTGTCTCAGTATTTACCATCCATCCTAAAAAAACATTGACCTTTACCTTAGGACCAGCATGGGAAGGAAACCCCACCCTTCTCTCTAACAGACAGGACTCCTGGGATACAACCCATTTCTACTATCCGAGTTAGGAGAAGGTCAAGAATTTGAGACAAAGATACAAACTATGTGCATAGCTCGGTCTCTAAGCTCCTTTCTAGCTAGCAATATGAGCCCAGAGACTCCAGGTTGTCTCCTTATACCTCAGCCCCCATTCTGAGTCTCTTGCATTTCCCAGCATCTGACCTTTCATGCCACTACTGGCTTTCTTATGTAGAGAGCAGATTAGACTGGCTGCATGCTGAGGCTCTGCTATCCCAACTCTGCGGTTTGGAAAACAAAACAAGGACAATGTACTGAGATCAGTTGAGTCCCATGACTCGTGCTTTCAGTAGTTAGCAGAAATTGCTCTTCAATTTCTCATCTGTCCTTGCTCAAGGAGATAAAGGAGTCAGATCAGTGGGCAGGGGAAGAGCTTTCACACCAAAGCCAGCAGAACATCTGAAAATAGCCAATGGAAACAACTCTTTATATCCCTGCTGTAACTCTACACTGTTTTGAAAACCAATATGTTCCTTTCATTCTGAGTGACAGCTAAGGGAGTCTTATTATTACAGTTGTCAGCAATTTGGGAATAAAACACATCAGACTTCATAACGGCATGTAGAAGATGGGCATGGAAGACAAGGAGCTCCTCAAAAATGGCTGGTGGATCAGAGTGGGGCTACCACCACACACAGTGTGTCGTATTGAAGAATCATGAGTCTATTGCTTGGGTAGGTCTGGGTAACTAATACAATATCAGACAGCAAGAAGGACCAAGCTTTCTGCTTGCCTTTTATTCAGTAATTGTGTCTCATTGATCATGGCCTACATTGGCTTTCCCTATTCCTTTCCTCCTCTTACCCATCCTTTGTCCTCTGTGGCACTCCCAGCATTACCCACATTATTCCATCACCATGGAGTCCTGAAGGCCAGTCAGTCACATGCTGTGGAGAAGTTTACACACTTCACTGTGATCCAGTGCTAATCCCTCCCCTGACCCTGTCCTTGGCCTAAAGCATCTCTTCAGAGTAAAATTCCACCCTTCAGACTCCTAAGAAGTTCCCCACGGTTTACTGGGCAATGAACATCCCAAGCTATGGACCCCTCACCTGACTTTTACACAGTGACAGAGAATACCACTGCATGATTTAATGGCATCATCTTTGCTGACATCCCTAGGCGCCATTTATTTGAGAACTGTCTGCACACAATGTTAATATTGGCAAAGTTTCTTGAAGGCTCACTCAGGTACTAAATCATGCCAAATGAACAAGCCGAACCATACTGGCCTTCTGCCAAGGCATTGACCTCAGGAAAACCAAGGCCATGTCATTGCCTGAAACAGAAATCAACCCCATGCCATTCAGGGAGAAGGAGAGAGAAAACTGGAGAAACGTAAGGCAAGCTCTGAAAGGGAGTTCCTTTATAACTGTCTCCATCTACTGCATGCCTCAAGGTACCCATGCACTTCCTAGCCTCAGACTGCGTTACCCTTGTGGGCTTTGATTTTTCAAGAGAGGAACATTACAGCAGTGCAGTGCTGACCCCTATCCCCTCTTTTCTCTCAGGACACTTCCCTGGAGGTGAACTGCTGGCCAGACTCTGCCTCCATCATGTGAACTCAAATCAACCTCTTAGTGAACTTTACCTGCACAAGGTATTCTGGTGTGTTGTCAAAAAGCTGACTAGTACAGCTTAGATTCAGGCAAGATATAAGCTTAATTAAGTGGCAATACCCCCCACGGCCAGTTCCGGTTGTTTTCCCTCTCTTTAATAATACATGTTGATATGCCTGAGACATAGGCAGGATTAAGCAATTTCAGTTGCTTTCTCTTCGGGTTCTTCTTTCTGCCCTGGGCAAGTCGAATCCCAAAATGAGACTGTAAGAGACATCAGAATCAAATCAAGAGACTGCCTCTTCAGTCCCTCTCTTCTTCCAACCAAGTAGGTAGAGGAAGAGAGGGACCAACTCTCTTCTCAGTATTGCATAAATGAAGAATTTTTGTAAAAACAAGCAAACAAAAACAAAGTCCTGCGTCATTTGGGTGACAGGTTAAGTGACCTTATGCTCTTGACTTGTCACAATTGCCAAGTAACAGACAAAACCCACCGTAGATAATACTAATAGTTGTGAGACAGTTTGTGTAGTGGTTTTCCTCTTCTACCCCTGAGATTTCCATGCCCACGTAGACTGTTTCTTTGCTAGCTCATAGTGCCACTACCACTTCAGGAAATTTTTAGTCTACATAAACACAGATTTCTAGTCTTTGTATTCTTAATATATTTGATAATTTAGAATGGGAATCTGGTATGAGAATGAAGCCAGTTTCCCCACACTAACCAACAAGTAGATATGTTACATAGCAGGCCTTTGTTAACCCGTTGTGGTAGGGCTGTGGTGGTATCTAAGTGGGTAGCTTTCCAAACATGACAACCTGACTTTGATCCCCAAGAATTAATGTATAACAACGATATGGCAGTGTGCATTTGTAATCACGCCTCTAGTGAGACAGGACAAGCAGATTCCTGAGATCAGCCTACTTGATGATTTTCAGACCAATGAAGGAGACCATCTTAAAAAGCAAGCTTGGTGGCATCCTAAGTAATGACAACTGAGATTGTTTATAGCCTTCACACATAGGCACACATACACACACACACATGCACATACACCTGCTAACACACTTTGGATATATATCTGCACACACATATATAGCTACACACAATATGGACCCAAGTCCCCATACAATTTTTTGCAAATAGTGTTCTGTCTCCTTTACATGCTGGCACTGAGTATGTACCCTGAGTTTATCTAGAAAAAACTAACCATAACAGCCATTAAAATTAGGAGTAAAGTCCTCTTGCCTGGGTTTCCTTTCCTCTCCGTCTTTTCCACTTTTCTTTCTCCTTCCTTATTTTCTTTTTTCAAGAAAAAAGAAAACATAAATTTGTTTTTAACTCCTAGTTTTACACTTGAATCACTTGAGGTATTCCTTGTCTTTTTTTAATAAATATCAAATGTCCATAATCAGCATCCAAATGGGTACAGTTATGTGAACATGCAATACCAATATCTGGGAGGCTAAGGCTGGAGACTACTCTGAGCTAGGTAGTAAGACTTTGTCTCAAAAGAGAGAATGAATGAATAAATAAATAAATAAATGAACTGCTGGTAATGGGACATGGTGTTAGGAGAGTTCTTTGTAAGGCGGCCCATTCCAGGCCTCTGGTAATGTAATTGGGAGGATCTCTGGGTATAAGAGGGTCTTCAATATTCAGTACAGCAGATGTACTGTTGTCCCCTAAGGTTCCTGTCTACATAGACCGCCTGTTTACCAAACTGGAGACATAGGTACAATCTGTTTTCCAGTGATATTTGTGGCCTAGACTTTGAGAGAGATTAAATGATTTCTCCATATTAAACCTGCTGCTTTCTGCTTATGTCTTTGAAAAAAATATGTGAGAAAAAATGTATGTTTTTGTTTTGGTAATTTTACACAGTGCTGAGAAAAGTGAGAATTCATTTAAAACTATTTTTGCACTTGACAACTTCCGATGATAAGTGAAGTTGGAATTACCACACGAAACTGGACACAGGCGTATGTAAAAGAAACTTCTGGTGGTTCTGAGGGCGGAAGAGTAGAATGCTTGCCTAATATGTATCGGGCTGTAGGTGCCATCCCTACCCTCTCCATGCATGCTTTAACATCTTCTGGTTTAAAAATACACTCACATGTGGAAATACATCTAACAGAACGCACTCCTGCAACTTCTAGTTAGAGGAAACACTTTACAACTGAATTATGCCTGCTTTCAGAAACACTTTTCAGTGAAGTCTTTGGGAAGCAGCAGAAGCCAGATGTGGCCCAGCTGCGCCTATAAATTTGGAATGTCTTATTTGATTAAAGGTAGATATGTGTGACATAATTTATAAAATGAAGTGAGCTATATTGGAGAGTTCAAGGAAGATGGGTGCAGAATATGTGTTCTTGACTATGAAAGTGAGGAATTCACTTCTCTTGGGGGCTTTGACTTCACAGGAGACTATTACAAATGTGCAAGGCTGACCCCACTCCCTGTTTTCTCAGGTCACCTTCCTGCAGGTTTTCTACTGTATCTGCAACTTGATAGGATGTATAGAATTAAAGAGGAGCAGGCCTATGGGCATACCTATAAGAGAGTTCCTAAATTAGGTCACATGAGGAGGGAAGGTCCATGCTAACTGTGGATGATACCTAGCCAGGCTGGGACCCCTGACTGACTCAAAGGCAGAAAGCAAACTGAGCCACAGCATTTATTGCTCCCTGGTTCCTTACAGCGGCTGCAAACAGCTGTCTCATGGTTATGTATTTATGCTTTCCCCTTCATGATGGACATATCCTCGAGTTATAAGTCAAAACAAACCATTTCTCCCTTGGGTCTCTTTTCTTATGTACTTTGTCACAGGAAGTAGAAAAGTAACTAATACAGAATATACTATAAAAAAAGAGTGGAGCTTTTTGTGTTTTTGATTTTGCTGTTGTTGCTATGCATTTGCAAACTCTACAGGCAAAATGAGTACAGAGATGAACTGGCAGTGAGCCGCGTGGCGTGCATATAGCTGATTACCAGCTGATAACTAGGTTGTGTCGCCTCCGCTATAGCATGCCTCTGTAGGGCAGGATTTCACAGTCTTGCTCTCTGCCTGCGCCCCCCCCCCACTCCACATGCACACACCTGGAACTCAGTGAGACTGGACTTGTTTTCCATTTTATATCTTGGGAATGTTGGGAAAAAGTTTTAAGGAAAGTCTCTGGTGGGACTGGAGAGAGATGACTCAGCAGCTAAGAGAACTGACTGTTCCTCCAGACAGACCTGAGTTCAATTCCCAGAGCACCCACATGACAGCTCACAGCTGTCTGTAACTCCAGTTCCAAGAGACTCAACATCCATGCCAAAACACCAAAACAGATACAAATAAAAAAATAAATTAGGAGAAAAAAAAAACAGTAAGAGGAATTAATTGCTTGGGAAGTTGGGATCCTCTGGACCTGCCATCTCTCCCAGGTCAGAGCATCTTTGCCAAGTCAAGCACTCAGCTCATTCTCAATGTGGTACCATTGCAGGGAAAGAGTCATCTGGCGCTGGAGATGGGGGAGCTCAGCTTTTGGTGGCTCCTGTTAATTAGCCTGAATTACTGATATAAGAATACAGCAGCACAGGCATGCAAACTAAGTGAAGTGGAAGCCTGTCTGAGCAAGAGAAAGCCAAAGACCCGACAGCAAAAGCCTCCACTGCTGACTGTAAGCCTGTCAGCCATGAGAGCCCTTGTTACATCCAGAAGACCAAAGCAGAGCCTCACTCACCCCCGTGGTCCAGATGTAAATGAGTGTGACTAGTTCCATGCTCTAGATTATTAAACATGAGTTAGGTTCTTCCCGGCTCTAATGAGAACTGCATATAATTATTATTATAAAATCTCCCACATGATACTTTAATCAGGATTATAGCACATTCATTTAAACAAAACAACAGTCCGTGTAATTCAATCCATGTCATGTTTACAGAAGCACAGATGTTAAGCCAGAGGACTGGGGGAAGTGGAAGCACAATGGGCACATCTCAGACTGAACAAGTGACTGCTTGACAGATTCATTGGCACTCACATTCCAGCCAAAAATATATTTGGGGCCTGGGGCTTTGGAGAGTATCACATTCAGATTGTTCTCCATCTCTCTCTCTCTCTCTCTCTCTCTCTCTCTCTCTCTCTCTCTCTCTCTCTCTCTCTCTCTCTCCCACCTTCCCTCTCATGTGTGTGTATGTGTGTGTGTGTCCCAGTGTCCTCCCTCTTCACTGCACTGTTATTGTAGGTTTGTACTATCTCACCTGGATTTTTCTTATGGGTTTTGAGAGGTGGAACTCAGATCATGTTTGCAAAACAAGTACTTTTACCTGAGGTTTCATTCCACACCCTAATCCACTGGACACACATTGGTTCACACAGGTAAGCCAGCAGGCTGCATCTGAGAGTCCTAGTGGTCACCGGGGACTTAGTGATGTGAAAGAAGTTCTCAGGCTGCATAGAAATAGCCAGTCTCTGCCCTGTTCCATATACTTGAGGAGTATTAATATATTTACCCCTGCCAAAAATCAGATTTCACGTGTTTAAGAGAAGAGTGACATTTTTCTCTTACTGAGTATGCATAAGCTAACAATAGGCCATATTTGAGGACTTTAGCTTTGTACTGCAAACATTTTCAGATTACATATAAGGATCCTTCCAACAAGGAAAGAGATAAATAGACAGATGGTGGGTGGATGGATAGATAGATAGATAGATAGATAGATAGATAGATAGATTGATAGATTGATAGACAGATGACAGATACATATTAGGTATGTCTTTCTCAGAGCACACTTTCTATAGGGAAGGACTATATCTATAAAGGGAAAGGACCTTCCCCTCCAGAATATGTCCTGCCGTTCCTTCTTCTAGGTTTGGTGACCTAAAGAGATGGAAAGAGGAAGTTACAAAGATGGACAATTTCAAAAACGGAAGGAGATCCTCAGTAGAAAATTGTCTCAGGTTCATGGAGGAGACAGAGGTGCAATAGTGGATAGCAGGTTGCACTGTTACTCCTTAATGTTGTGTGCATGTAAGTCATTCTATTTAATAAGTACTTTTAACATAATGTTCAAACCATATATATTTACACCATATAAAAGAAACTGTGGACTGGGGAGCAGGCTCAGTGGGCAAAGGACTTCTCTCACATGGATGAAGACTAGACAATGAATTCTTAGAACAAGAATGATAAATTGTGGGTGTGGCTGCAGGCTTTAATCCCAGCTCTTAGAGTTCCTGGAGCATGTTGGCTGGCTCAATTGGAGGCATTGACGAGTTCTGAGTTAAACTCAATGACTTTGCCTCTATTAATAAGGTGGAGAGCAATTTGAGAAAGATTCGTGACACCAACTTCAGGTCTCATAAGCACATATGCCTGCATGTCTGGCTGTGAATTGACATGTATTCATGTGTGTGTGTGTGTGAGAGAGAGAGAGAGAGAGAGAGAGAGAGAGAGAGAGAGAGAGAGAGAGAGAGAGAGAGAGAGAAGGAGAGAGAGAGAGAGACGTATTTGAAAAGTAAACTGTGGGAGAGATTAAGCATATTAGTCTAAGTTCCTGCAACTATCAGATTGTTATCTTCTCTGTCATTGATGCCCTTACACATCATTTAGTTCTCAAAACATTATATGAGCCACACAGCATTGCACATTTTTATTCAGGAGACACAGGGAAAGGACAAGATTGTACACCCCAAAACTGACTGTAACTGGCTTCCAAAGTGAAGTGATGTCTGACTCAGATGAGATCATGTATTTTTCTAGAAAAATAATGGTTGCTCTGGCAATCTTATCATACAATGGTTTCTGGCACTCATATGGGTCCAGTAATGGGATTCCACAAAGTGTCCACACTTTACAGTTGAAGGCCAGTCCCTCATGCACATCACATAGATATCAATCAACTCGAGAAGATTACAGTCTGAGGATGGACCTTCTGTCTGTGTGACCCCATACTTTCATTCTTCCCGTCAATACGGTGTCATCCTTCTCCTCATGTCCCTCCCCTGGTACACATACACACACACACACACACACACGCACACATGCACACACACGCACACACACACACACACACATGCCCACTCACAAGGAAGCTCAGTATAGACTTTAGCTTTCCCTTTCCCCAGCTAAAGCCTTTACAGGATCTCTCTGCTGAGCCGACGGTCATCTAAATAACATTGCTAAACCCCATGTGAAGGCTCCCAGTAGCTGCTTATTATATTTAGAACAAAATCCACATCCCTTCATATGACTCCTGTGTCCCTTTGTGACGTCTTTTTCTAACCTTCCCAGTTTCGACTGGTCTATTCTCTACTTCCTGTCTCCTTTTCATCTTTGAATATCCTCTGAGAACTGAAGGTCATCTTGCCATAGGGAATTGTCTCCTCTACTTAGAACAGTTTTTCTGTACTTTGTTCTCACTTTATTTACATGTCTGTTCAAATATCACTGGCTCAAAGATAATCCTTTATAGGGAAAAACAAAAATAAATATAATTTAAAATAGAGTTTCTGCATTCATCTGAGTTTTCTTTTAAGATTTTAAAAGTTATTTAAATTTATATGCATGAATGTTTGCCTGCATGTATGAATGTGCACCACGTGCCTATCAGGTGTCCCCAAAAGTCAAGAAGGTCACAGGACTCTCAGACACTTGCATTACAGATAACAGTGAGCTCCCATGAAGGTATTGAGAATCAAGGTGGGTCTTCTGGAAGAGCAGCCACTACTCTTCATTAACTGCTGAACCATCTCCCCAGCTCTTTCCACTTTAAAATAATTGTTTTATAGTTTCATGCATTTATACTATGATTTCCCATGATTCCCCTCTCTCATCCTTCTCCCTCTATATATTCTTCTCAACAAGTCCCCTTCCTGTTTTCATGTATTTTTTGTATAAGGGTAACTGAGTTTAATTAGTCGCTTGTATACCTGTAGTAATAGGAGCTGCGGGGCTGCGTCCGCAACACCCCGGCCGCCTGGCTAGCTTATGCCCCGAAATAACAACGCACAAATTGTATTCATTTAAACACTGCTTGGCCCATTAGCTCTAGCCCTTACTGGCTAATTCTGATATCCCGATCAACCAATCTCTAATAAACTGTGTAGCTCCGGTCTTACCGAGAAGGATTCAGCATGTCTGACCTGGCGGCTTGCTCCATGGCGTCTGCTTCAGAGAGCAGAGCTGTTGTGTCCGCCCGGGAGAGGGGAGCATGGCGTCTCTGAGCTCACTTCCTCTTCCTCCCAGCATTCTGTTCTGTTTACTCCTCCCACCTATGTTTTAACCTATCAGGGCCAAGCAGTTTCTTTATTGCTTAACCAATGAAATCAACAGATTGATATATGACATTCCCACATCATATACCCATGGATGGGAGGCTATTCTACCTAGCAAAGGTAATGCTTTTGTGGCTAAACCACCTTTCTGTCAAAAAAAAAATGTCAATAGTCCCCCTGTGATGGGCCATCTTTGTTTTATATCTTTGTTTTCCATTTAAGGATATCTAAAAATATTAGGTATAGTTTATGTATTTTCTTACTTACTGCTTCCTTCCCTTTGTTTTAAGTTCCATGCAGGCATGGGGTTGGAATATGCTCAGCTCTATCGCTCCTAAAAACATCCAAGTGTGATCTGCACAGGTCTTTGGTGAGCACTGAATGGTTGCAAACATGAGCTGAAGTCAGATATTCTAGAATGGCCAGGTTCTGAAATCCACTGAGACATATGCTAGCACTAAACACCATTGTAAGGGAAAAAATGCTTTTGTTCAGATAGAATACAGCTAAGCTATAGAAATCATAGACATTGGAGGAAACTTTGAACATGTTAAAGGTTCTAAGTATAGGAAAAATGCATACAGAGATAATAATTTGAATTTGAAAGGAAGAAGAGGTCTTTTTCTCATGGCAGGAAAGCAGAAGTTGTTCTTCCTCATTTTACCACTCAAACTGGAGACAGTGGGACTGGAGAGACATCTCAGTTGGTAAAATGTCTTCCACACCTATTGAGCATTGGAGTTCAGAACTCAGATTCACGTAAAAGTCAGTTTGAATCATATGCAATCCTATCCAGGGGCATCAGATAAGATCTCTAGGGCTCACTGCCCAGCCTGGCAAAAAGAATCTGTAAGTGTCAGGGTCAGCAAGATTTTCTGCTTCTAAAATATACAATGAAATGCAGTTGAGAAAGACAGTGTTGATGTCTTGTTTCCATAAGCACATACATCTGACTATGCATATGGCTGACTGCATGCATGTATCCACATGCACATGAACATGTACAAACACACAAGAAACCTGAAGAAATTGATTGGAAGAAAGAAACAAGTTTTCAAAGTGGGGTGGAGGAGGATATAATTTCAAGAGTTGTCCTAGAAGGTTGTAGTATAGACTGTGGTGTAGTATAAACATAAAGAAAATAATTACCTTGCCTTCGAGAAAGGCAATCAGGGTATGTACTTACTCTTGACTTTTAACTGTAAAGGATAGCCATGCTCCAATCCACAGACCTAGGGAGTCTAGGCAACAAGGAAGGCCCAGTTGTCTGTGTATGTGAGGTGCATGGATATCCCCAGGAAGGAGAAACAGAGGAGATCTCCGCAGAGAATTTGGGTCAGGCAGGCATGGAAACTGGAGCAATAGGATTGGAAGGGGTGGGCAAAGGGATAGAATGCTGAGAAAGATGGCTAAGAAGTTCAACTTTACCAGTAGGGTAGACTCCCAGGAGTCTACAAGGATGGCGCCAGTTCAGACTCCTGGCAACAGTGGTCAGATAGCCCAAACTGACCATCCCCTGTGATCAGATTGGTGACAATCTCAGTTAGTTGTCATAAGCGCACCTTCTTCCAGTGACTGATGGAGACAGATTCAGAGGCCCAAGGACAAATGTTGGGCAGAGCTAGGGGAGTCCTGCTGAGGAGAGGAAGGAAGGATTGTAGGTGCCTGGGTTTCAGAGGTATAGCAGGAAAACCCACAGAAATGGATAGCTGGCTTGTGAGAACTCTCAGAGTCTGAACCAACATCCATGGAGTCTGCATGGGACCCATATGGGCTGGCGGCACATGGACGATATTTGTGTCTATTTGTGGGACCCCTGGTAATGGGAGCAGGGACTGTCTCTGGTGCATTGGTTGGCTCTTGAAAACCTTTTCCTCATGCTGGATTGCCTTGCCCATTCTAAATATAGTGGTAGAGGGTTGGGAGGGGGTGCTTTATCTTATGGCAGCTTGATAAGCCATACTTATGGGAGGCCTGCCCTTTCTGTGTAAACACAAATATGAAGGATGGGTGGATTGGGTAGGTGGGAGTGGAAGGAGAGGAGGGAGAAGAAGGTTCTTTCAGGATGTAAAATTAATTAATTAATAAATAGAAAAATACTTTGTCTTCAAAATGGAATCAGTTTTGTTTCGTAATAACCATAAAAAGGGAAGAAATTAGTTAGCATTTGCTGGCTCAAGTCATCTAGAATCTCAAAAGCCAGTCTTTCTCTTCTGAAGTACCTGCATGTAGATCAGATTTGGCACTCCATGCCACTGTGCTCCAAGCGTGCAGATGCCATCTGGACATTTTCAGTGAATGAAAACTGCCTGTCAACTGGTAGATAAGATACTTGCTTTCTGAGGATCTCCAACGATGATAATGTGCTATGAATCATGTGACCATCTCACTGCTGTGCCTCCTAGGATGGAAGGAGCATGTCAGCTCTTTCGCTGCCACCTGAGAGGGAGCGTGGTTGGAAACAGGGCACATGACTTTGGTCCAATCCCACCATGGGAGAGTATGTGTCTATGTCAAAGTTTCAGCTTTTCTTCTTGGGGAATGAAAGGATGGTTAAGATTAAGAACAGCCTTCATTTAAAGTTCTGTGTTTTCAAATCATTATCATAGGAAAAAAACTCGCTCCAATAAAATAACATTTCAGAAGTACACTGTCAGTGGCAGCCATCACACTCGATTTTAGTCAACTTTGAGGGCTACATTTACTTTGGAGACAATTTGTCTTCAAAATACTCAGCCTTTTAATGAGATTCCTGCCTCTGTAGTAATATTTGCACATGCGAGGTAGCTTTGGAACCTGTCCTGAAACTAGCTCTTGTAGACCAGGCTGACCTTGAGCTCAGAGATCTGCCTGCCTCTGCCTCCTGAGTGCTGGGATTAAAGACATGTGCTACCACTGCCTGGCCTAGCTTTATGATTTTAACTGACCAGGAATAGCTAAATAATTCCTTGCCTCTTTTCAGGAAGGAAACAGTTAGTGTTTCTTCCCACTTCTGATCAGTTTTTAAATATTTCTTGTTCCAAAAATTCTTTTACTTAGTTATGATTTCTACATTCAAGTTTAATTTCAAAATATGGATAGGGTCAGGCTGGTAGTGAAGAAGAAGGATGCCACTTTTTCACTCTGAGCACCAACTGCATCATTTCCATATCAGTGATGGCTGAATCTGCTTTATGCTGACTGAGAACTTGAGAAACACAAGGCAGTCTTCGGACTATTCTCACTAGGTTGTGAAGGTAAAGCCCAAGTTTGTTCCTTGACCTAAGCAGAGACCCAGAAGAGACTTAACAGCTTTATATCTTGACTCACTCTCTATAAAATGAGGATTATGAAACAGATAACTTTATAATTGCTGTCACCATGGTCAAATAAATTAAGAACAGTGAAGTGATTGATTTATTGCTTGGGCATTAAATAAATTTCCAAGTTACATTGGAAATGTGGAAGATTGTAGCCAAGGAAGGTTATCTTAGTTAGCTTTTCCCTTGAGTTACAAGGTCCTGACAGGAGCAACTTGAGGGAGAAAGGGTTTATTTTGACTCACAATATGAGCTTACAGTTTCTCCTGTCTGGAAAGTCACAGCAACAGGAAGGCAATGTAGCTCATCACGTTGCAAAGAAGCAGAGAAGCAGAGAGTAACAATCGTGTGTGTTCATCCAGGATCCCAGTACAGGGACTGGTGTCACTTATCGCAGGCACATCTTCCCATGTCAGTGAACCTAATAAAGACAGTCACTCGCAGGCATATTCAGAAGCCTGCCACTCAGGAGACACTAGAGCTCATTGAGTTGATGATGGAGATCAGCCATCACAAGGGTTTAAACACAAAATGCACTTTGTAAGGAAGTGGAACAAGATCAAGTACGATTTTGTCTGTATAAAATGTTAATGAAATAATTGCAAGTCCCATCGCTGATGCTCTAATTTTTAATGGAGTTTCTTACAGAGGTATATACATAGAAAGGGACATGGCCAGGTTTATATAATTAGTAACACAGGATTCCTGTCAGTGGACCTCACTGTCACAGCTCCACAGGTACGTTAGCAGCTGTACATTTCTTTTAACATTTATTCATTTCATTGGTTTTAACTCTTTACATCCGAAGTTGAAATCACCCTTCCTTCCTTCCTTCCTTCCTTCCTTCCTTCCTTCCTTCCTTCCTTCCTTCCTTCCTTCCTTCCTTCCTTCCTTCTTTCCTTCCTTCCTTCTTTCTTCTTTTTTGCTTCCCTCTGCTATGAAGACAGAGATGATATTCTTTCTAGATTTTCTTTGAAGAATGGGTGACATTTAAAAGCAAGGAAGGGTTCCATGCTCAAAGTAAAAACAACAATGCTTTTTAAATAATTGCATTGGTGCCTACATGCTTGATACATTTTTGAAGTATGTCATCAATGCACAACCACTGACTAAGTGCTAATCACATACAAATTGCTGGGAAACATTAGCAATATTTGTCATGTGGCTCTTGACAGGGTGTGTGTTTGTATAGACACTCAAGCTGTCTCTTTACTAACCATTACGGTTCTAAATGATACAAGTTCAAGGTTTATTTTCTCCGTATCTTAGCCTTGCCATTTCCCTCATCACTGTGCTATTCCAGATCCCATATTACTCTGTGTCACGCAACATGAGATTGGTCGTCGAGATCAAGTTTTAATCAGCTCTGCTCATTACTATTAGCATCTACTTAGCATATTTACATTCTCCTAGCTCTATCTGTACAATGGGAATTAAGTGGTTGACTTCAGAACTCTTTCAAAAATGCTAAAATGAATTGACATATTAAGCATTCATCCCACAAATGTTATCACCTTGCCCACAGCTGGCAAGAGCATCATTTCTAGTGTCTATGTTTCTAGGTCTAATTTGTGTTTCCTCTGATCTTAATGTTTTGCTTTTAGTTTAGCATCACTAATTGCTTTTGCAGGTGATCCACAAGAGCCTTTTGGAAAAGTGACAAGATTTCATAAGACACTTGAAGGAAACATATAAATATTAAAAATATAAATACTTCATTATGGTCACAGTTTTCCAATGCCTTGTGTTCTCTAGTTATAAAGTTTGTCAACAATGACAGTTATTTATAAACCTCAAAGAACCAAACAAGTGAAAAATATAAAACTTAACAGAGGGCTTGTCTGTGCAGGAGCAGTGCTAATTGCAATCATTTATGTCAACAACTTACCGTTTATGCCTAATTACCATGCCTCAGAACTACATTATGTATATCATTAGGTGTGTGTAAAATTAACTCTGTTGTAAGTTTTATTTGATTATACTACTATTCTCCACACCTGCAGGCTCAGTTTTTATAGTTTGCTGCTTCTATGTCATGGTCAATTGATTTTAACCTAGAAAAAAAAAAAAGATGGAGACAGCAAACACCAGGCAGAAAGGAACTAAATTATGGAACATCTATCACAAAGAGGTGTTGAGGGTGGAGAGGTAGGTTCAGTCAATAAAGCACTGGTCCAGCAAGCATAGGACTTGAGCTCAGATCATCAGCACCAAGTAAAAGCCTAATATATTTGTGTGTGTCTGTAATACTGGTGCAGGAAGGAGAAAGGAGGACTGAAAGGGTAGAGAGTAATTGACAAAGACACCTATCACTATATTTGTTTTCCATATGCATGCACACATGTGTTCGTGTCTACTAACACCCATATAAAAACGGACACAGACACACATACGTATACACAAATACACAGACACAAATACCATTCATATGCATATTTGAAGTAAATATTCTTTTGGTCTTCTTGATTTACTTTTTAGTTAAGTCCTTGCCCTTGAAGTGTCACTGACATCACAGGGTACCACATTTGAGCTGTGAAAGAAGACCTAGGGTCAATTTTATTTCTCAGATGAAGAAAACAAGAACCCAATTAGATGAAATAACTTCAGCCACAGCCAAACAGTTGGGCAGGGAGAAAACTGGCACAAAATTTAAATTTGACCTTTTCACCCAGTAAGTTCAGGGTCTGGAAAACTATGACCTCAAAGCAAAATGTCACCTGCTACCTATGTTTGCAAGTAGAGTTTGACTGGGGTGGCCGTGAACTTGTGCATTTACATACGGTGTAGTTTGCTGATCTAACAGAAGAACTGAGTAACTGTGACAGAAACCATCTGGCCTGCAAAGCCAAGTGTGTTATTGTCTGGCCTTTGAAGGAAGTTTTCTGACCTCTGCTAAAAAAACAATGAATACAAACTCCAACCCACAAACTGAGGTAACTACAAACTTTTTTTTTTAATCGAGTAAATAAAACCAACCAACAGCAAACTACTGTGCATGGTCCCCTTCTGCAATGCCAGTGTCATAGGAAACTAATCCTATTATGAGATGTGAATGAATCTGGAGAGACAATGTTGAAACCAAGGAAATGTGAATGTTCTTGTAAACCACAATAGGTAGATTCTCTCCATTAGGTTTTCAGCATCAGTTAAAGAGCTGTTTTTTAAAGAAGATATGTTTGAGGTTTAAAAGATAGTTGTTTGTAAAGTGCTCGCTATACAAGCATGGGGGTCTCACTTTGATATTTGGAGCCTGGCGGTACGTGATATAATCCCAGTGCTAAGAAGATGGAGACAAATAGACCCTTAGAGATTGTTGGCCAGCTAAGCCAGATGAGCTGGCAAGCTCCAGGTTCAGAGAGAGACCCTGTTTCCAAGAATAAGGTAGAGAATGATTATGGGATGCATATGGCCTTTGAAATCCATGAGTTCATCTACACATGTGTTAATACATATAAACCATGCACATATACATGTCTAAAAGAAAGATGTGTTAGCATTGAGCTATAAGACTTCTCTGAGTATAACATGTTATTATTCATTTCACTAATAAATAAATATATGTTATGCACCCATATGGTATGCCATAGCTGTAAGGAACTTCTCAGGTTTATCTTCTCAATGAGCAAAGCATCATTTTTATCCAGTGGTATACCTTGTAAGAAGAGCTATACGTAGTGAGCTGATGGCTACAAAACTAAAACGCTATGTCTACAGCATGTGTTTTACTATCAATAAAATTAAACACATACAAAATATTATTTTACCATAAAAATAACTGTCTTAAAGCATGTCAACAGGACCATCACAAACAAGTCAAAAATATGCATTATACATTAAATACACCATCATCTCCTTCAGTACAATATCATATGGATGATGCTCACCAAAGGAGACATGACATCATCAGAAACACATAAAGCAAAACCAGTTAGTATAAAGAGAAAAGGAAACCCCTCACTTAGTGCAATATACAAGGAATTTAACTCCTGGAGCCTTTAATTCTCTGGCTCAGCAACTTTCTCATGACCATTTCTTCCATGTCACACTTCCCTAAATTGCACAGATTGATGCTACAGCAATGTTTAATAGAGGAAACGGAGGTGTTTGTTGCTCAAACAGCCTTTTAAAAATCCAGCTTTTTTTTTTTGGAGATTCATCACAACCTCTTGCCAGTTTTAAGTCACTGGACCCATAAGCTTAAAGGAAACAATGGGATATGGAACTCCCATGATGATATATTACAATGGGGTTCAAAGCAGTGGGTCAGCAACCATGGCTAAAAACCCTAAAACATGAGCAAAAATAAACTTCACATCCTCATAAGTTGATCTTCACCAGATATTTACAGTAGACACAGTACACATATCTTTTTCTTCTAAAAGGAACTGTACTATTAATTTTGCTTTAATGTAACAATGTAAAAACATGAATATCCATGGAAGGATGTACTTAGTAAAGGTACTAAGCAGTAGAAAGAAAAAGAGAATTAAAGTAGGGAAATTAAGAAACAGAAGATTCAGAATTCATCTCTCAGATTTTTTGCTCAAAGGCTCTAACACAGTTTTCTCACCAGAGAACAACAGAGATTCCAAGATGTGAAGTCTTAGAAGATAAGCCATGGATTTCACGTTGTGTAACCTTATTTATTAACATAAGACAACTACAGGCTGGGTGTGTGCTCAGTGGATAAAATACGTTTTGTACAAGGAGGAGGAGATGAGATTGAGACCCTAGCACACACATCAAGCTGAATGTGGTGGCACATTTGTAATCCTAGCATTCCTCCAGAGAGGAAGGAAATGGAGCCAGTCCTCAAATGGTGTACTAGCTCTGAACACAAGAAGAGACCCTGTAATAGTCAAGGTGAGAAGTGAGACTGATACTTTCCGACCTCTGACCTTCACACATGTAAAAGTGCATGTCTGTAATTCATGAGAAAACGCATGCATGCATGCACACACACACACACACACACACACACACACACACACACACACTCACCAGTCACAGCAACAACAATGAAGAAACAATTAACTTAATACAATATGACAGCCAGGTACTGGGAAAGGAAATCCAGTCTATGCATGTAGGAAGAGGGAGGTTCTGAGAGACAAGTGTGTAACCAGTTTTACAAGTTACTTGGGAATGCAATAGTCAGAAAATTACTGACAATGGAAGCCAGAGTCTTCAATAAAAAGTCCTCTATTTGCGGGAATTGATACTGTGGGTTTTAGGACTAGCAGGCACCAGTTTAGGAGAAGATCCTCAAATACTAACTCACTCTATATGTTTGTGAATCACCAGGTTCTATTCCACAAGTTTTAAGTTTTCTGAATGTAGAAGATAAACTGGGCCACAAACTAATCACAGAGTGAATATTCTTATTTTGTGCATATGCACATGAGCTCACAGGCACACACATACTTACCTATGCATGTATGTATATATGCATGCATGAATGTATGTTCTTGTCTGTTAAAGGCAGCTAGACAACCTTGGGTATTGGTTCTAGCCTTGCACCTGTTTGAGAAAGTGTCTCTTGTTTTTACTGTTGTGTACTGAAGACTAGGTGCCCCATGAACTTCTGGGATTCCTCTGTCTCTGCCTCCTAGTTCACTAAAGGTATACTGGGAATATAAACACACACTGCCATGGTTGACTTTATGTGGATTCTAGGAATCCAAATTCTTTTTCTTAGGCTTGTGTGGCAACTGCATGTGCCGCTAAACCATCTACACAGTGCTCATGGTGGGTATTAATAGTCGTATGGTCTCCCATTTACAGAAGACAACACTGAGGTGTAGGGATAACAAATTACTTCTGTAGGGCAGACAATTGACTACATGCATTATAAAGCTGGGTGATCCTGACTAACCTCAGGATCTCTTAACAAGTAGAAATAATGCTATTTTCACCGGGGTTTGCTATCTTCCTTCACCATCCCTCAGTCTACCTTATATGGACTTAACTCTTTCTAGAGGCCAAACTGTCACTTTAGAAACCTTTGAGAATTGACCATGATAGCCTATATACCTTCGTCTAATTTTAAGATGAAGATCACTCATCATGATAAGGTACCATTCTGCCTGTGTTCTCTAAGATCATGTAGTATTAACTGGAATGAATTTACCTTCTTCATAAATTTTCTCTTAGAGACACCTTGGAGTTGGACCCCTTTTCTGTGCAAAGTGGGGAAACATGGCATTCTCACTATCTCGAAAGAAGCCTTAGACCTCCCATTTAGAGGAGACACAGCTGCAGCCTTTAAATTTGTAGTAGACTTAGTCATGGAAATAAAATAAAAACCTTTTCCCCTAAGTTTTTAGTCATTTATTTCCTTTCTCTCAGAAGTCAATTAATTGGTTTTCATTTTGCTTTCACGTTTTGAGTACTGAGAATTGTGTTTTTTTCTTATTAAGCCAATTAAAGACAATACAATTTAAGTGGGTCAATTGTTAATATTACACACACAGACTTGCACATGCACACACTTGATTTTATGACTTGAACATTTTAATTTACAGACACATAGATTTCATTGAGAATGCTATAGGTAAACGTGATATTGGAAAGCTCACATATGATTAAAAGAGTTGGAATAACAGTTGCAGAAGGAGCTGCGAGTGTTCTGAGTGCACAAAGGAAGGGCAAGTTAGGGCATTGCTGTGCCTTTGAATGTCTAAAGGGTAGTCATCCACAAAATGGAATAGACTTATTGAACATTGTTCAAAACTGTGCAGCAGGGATGACTGATGTAAGGTACAGAAGAAGGTTTGGCTCAGCCTAAGAAAATAAATTTAGAACAATTAGTGCTGTCAGAAAGGGGAATAGTGTGCTTCTGAGAATATCAGAGTCTTTTCATGAACAATTTCTAAGAGAAGCTTGAATGGCCATCTGTCAAGGATATTGTGGAGTAAATGAATGCATTCATCAAACAACAGGAGTATTTCTTGGCTTAGTGCAATCATATGGCGAGCTCGGGCAATTTCTCACCCCTAGAGCCCATCCCAGAAACTCATTTGAGAGGTATGCAGTGGAGTCATGATATTATATTTGAAAGTTTCCAATTGGTTTGTTATATGCAGTCCAGCAAAGCACCATTTGGTTAGGAATGATCAACCCATTGCTTATTCAAAGGACTGTATCATAGCCAGTTTCTATGGCTATGACAAAACATGATGGCTGTAAGCATCATGGAAAGCATAGTTTCTGCCGGGCTTGGTGGCGCACGCCTTTAATCCCAGCACTCTGGTGGCAGAGGCAGGCAGATCTCTGTGAGTTCGAGGCCAGCCTGGTCTACAAGAGCTAGTTCCAGGACAAGAACCAACCAAAAACTACGAAGAAACCCTGTCTCGAAAATAAAAAAAAAAAGAAAGGAAGGAAGGAAGGAAGGAAGGAAGAAAGAGAAAGAAAGAAAGAAAGAAAGAAAGAAAGAAAGAAAGAAAGAAAGAAAGAAAGAAAGAAAAAGAAAAAAGGATAGGTTCTACTTCACCTCACAGCTTATGATCTATAAGAGAATTTGGGGCAGGAACTCAAGGAACTCATGAACTTGAAGGCGAGAGCTAAAGCAGAGGCCATGGAGGAACTCTGCTCACTGGCTTTCTACGCATGCCTTGCTTAGCTTGTTTCACTATATAATACTGAACCACCTGTCTAGGACTAGCACCATCAGTGGACCAGGATCTCTTACATCATCCATTATTCTAGAAAATGGTCTACGACCAATTTGATGAAGATATTGTCTTAATCAAGTTTTTACCTATTTGACTCTAGCTTGTGGCAAATTGGCAGAAAACTAACCAACATGGACATACACATGACAGAAGCCTCCTCTTTGAATTAAGAAAAGTAAGCACACTTCCACTATGTACATGGGATTTTTACCAACTTTGACCCCCAGAACTTCCACAGCAGTGAATAACATTCTCCACTGCAGAGTTTTTTTCTCAGTACTGGCAGTCTCTGTTGCAGCACGGCAGGACAAAATTCAGATTGAGTGTTCCCTGGAAGAGCTCCTCAGCCAGACCCCCACATTTTCACCCTCACTCAGACAAGGCTGTGCCATTGTCAACTGTGTATTATATAATGGTCCTCTGCATTCCTGCCCTGGAATCGCTTAGCCTCTAACCCCGGTTCTTCTGCCACATTTGTAATCTAACACTCCTTCTTCTGTGCCTGCTCTGTGTTCTGTCTTTGGTTCCTGTTATTTCCAGAACAAGTTTCCTACCCTTCAGTATTGACTGCTCTAGTGAATCCACACCAACTAGAGAACAACTAGTTCTTTGTCTTGAGAGAACACACAATACAACGAGCAGAGACAGACATTTAGATGAGGGTGTGAAGACTACAGCATATGACAGCTCATATTGACAACTGAATAGACACACAATCAACCTGAATCACCAATGTCCATAAGAAACTTTGTGCACTGGGTTAAGTTGGGTGGAAATGTGGGTAGTCCTATCACATGGGCTGGGGTGTCTTAGAGTGAATAAAAATGAGAAACTGAGCTGGATATCAGCATTCATTTCCCATTTCTTTACTGTGAATCCAGCATAGCTAACCACCTTATAATCCTGTGGCTGTGGCTTTTCCCCCATGATGGCCTGTACTCTCTAACTTCATTAAACTGCTTTTTTTTTTTGGTTTTTCAAGACAGGGTTTCTCTGTAGCGTTGGTGCCTGTCCCGGAACTAGCTCTTGTAGACCAGGCTGGCCTCTAACTCACAGAGATCCGCCTGCCTCTGCCTCCTGAGTGCTGGGATTAAAGGCGTGCACCACCACTGCCCGGCATTAAAGGCATTAAACTGCTTTTGTTGGGCACTTCATCACAGCAATGAAAAACATACTGATACAGAAACCTTAGACATTTTCTTGTTATGTGGAATATCCAAACCTCCACAAACCCATCCAATGAAATCTGACTCTCAATGTGATGCTGTTGGGAGGAGGGACTTGGGGAGGTGTTTAGGATGTACAGATAGTTTACTATAAATGGGTTTAGGATTTACACTGAAGAGTTCTCAAGGACCTGCTATATGAGAGTATAGTAAGGAGATGTGTGTGTACAAACAAGGAACAGATGCAGAGTTGGATTTTGACTTGGTCTTGAACCTCCAATTACACAAATGTTAGAAATAAGGATGAGAAGGTAACTAATCTGCCTGTGTGTCTGTCAGGTGTGAGGATCTGATTTTGACCCTCAGCTACCATGTAAAAAGGGAAAGCATTGGTGGCACATGCTTCTAATGCCAGCCGTGAGCAAGCAGAGTCAGGGATGTCCTTGAGGCTCAAGGGCCAGCAGCCTAGCATAACCACCAAGCTCCAGACCAGAAAGACCCTATCTCAAAAACCAAAGAGGACAGCATCTCAAGGAAATACCTGAGGTTGAGCTCTAGCCTTTACATACATGTGTATATACACACACTCACAAAGAGAGAGGGGGGAGGGAGGGAGGAAAAGAGGAGGGGGAGAGAAGGGGGAGGGAGAAGCAGGAGAGGGAAGGGGGAGGGAGGGGAGAAATAAGTATCCATTTTAACGTTATAGTGTCTATGGTATTTTGCTCTGGCAGCTGAGTAAGACAATGCCCCATTGAGCACAGCATTCAAGCAGCCCCATTAGGCCCTGAGAACAGCAAGGTTTGATGCTGGGAGTATTTCTTTAAACCCGTGTCTCCTCTGGCTACAAGTAACAATTATTTCACATATTTGCCTTTTCTTCTCAGCACATGAATTTCTAAGACTGATCTCTATTTTCCAGTTTTTCCTCCTTGATTTTTTAAATGCCAAATATAATTCCTCCCTTTTTCAAAATCAGTGGGTCATATGAATTATTTAAGTCATAACGTTATGCTACAGGGGAGTTAAGTTTTTTAGAAGTCCTCTGCCAGTAATCTTGACCTCCAATCTGAACCTTAGGCCTAAGGGTAATTTCAGTTGGTTAATTACCCCCAGAATATTCTAAACTTTACTTCCCCTAGGGGTGGTCTCAATGACATTGACCCCGGAAATCTGGATGAAGCTTTCCTAGTAGTTTCCATAGCAACCAACATTGTTGAATAATTTTAGCTTGACGCTGGTGTGTGTGTGCATGTGGAAGTCAAAGATAATCTTTGAATGATATTTTTCAAATGCACTTTACTTTGGGTTTTATTGTGATTTTTGTTTGCTTGTTTGTTTGTTTACTTTGCGGACAAGATCTTCCAGTGATCTAAAGTTACTGCCTAGACTAGCCTGTGTGCAAACATCAAGAATCTATCAGTTTTGGTTTCCCCTACAATAGGCGTTATAAATTTTGACATCATGCTTTTGTGTGGGTTTTGGGAACTTAATTCAGGACCTCATGCATACAAGGCAAGGCTTTACTAGCTGAGCTGTCTTTCCAGCCATTACCACATTATTTTAATAGAAATCCAGAAAAGAATAAGCTTTGCTGAGCAAGCGAAACCTTGTTGCGAGAATAGGGCCGATTTGCCAGCTCTCTATTAGCATGCTGAAATCTGCACTTCTGCTTGTCTGTTAGTCTTTATCGCTCAAAGAGCTGCTGAGCATCATCTGTCATGTTCTTTGCCTGCAGATCTTTATTTTCTCCTTTCTTTCTCCATGAATTCTTTCCAGATTCCATTCCTATGTCTCTCTCTCCCTACAAACACTATCAGTCCTCTTTAAATAATCCCAGCTCTAAATGAGAGCCAAGTATTTAGTTTTATTGGCTATATTTATATATACATATATCAATGTGTACACACACACACACACACACACATATATATATACATATATATATATATCAACACACAGGATTGTATAGTTTTGTGTAAGTGTAATGACTGCTCTCTGCCTCAAAACATATTGGCAAAAGGCAGAAACATGACTCAAACTGCCCAATTTTACTCAGGGGCCTTGGCCTTGAACTATGCCTTAACCTTCATGACACTCGGTATATTTTATGTAAGCTCTGGATAGGAGTGGAACCTACCTCTTCTATCTGCATGCCATATTCAGTAAGATAGTGATATAAAGCACACAGACTAGCATCTGCATATAGCATGCATTAAGGAACTCAAATCTAAATCAGCAGCAGTGTTTTATGCTGTTATTTCCTGAGGTTTGCTCATGTAAGGCACAGAGACGGGGGAAAATTAGTCTCTGATGGACAGGTCTCCTGCATGTGTACTCATATAGGGACTGCACTACAATCAGGCAGAGAAGCATAGGGAATATCTTAGAAATTTGGAACTCGACTTATCATGGGCTGTATATACATTCTTCCTTTAGCAATGTGATTTGAAACATCATCTGCAAGTACTATATATACAAACGCCTTTCCTAGCAGCCCAGACCCTGGCGGCATTGTATTATATAAACATCCAACTTTGAAATATGTCTTCTCTTCTAAAACCCACCAAGAACTTTTAATGTACAATTTCGATTCAAATTTATTACAGAACTTATCCAGATTTGAAAAAAGAGGACTGATCTGGCCCACACTGGGTTTGAATGCATGGGTAGTAAGCTAGACTTTGTCCTCTGGGTAAACTATTAGGGAAAAATTCATTTACCATTCCTAATTGGACACATATACTATTAAAATCAAGTGTAACGTAGGAAGGTACATGCACATGCTTAAAGCTTATATAAAAGCTTGTCAAAGAAAATAGAAATCACTCCTATTAAATGCCTTAGTTTTCCTTCCCATAGACTCTGATAAAAGAAGTCTCTAAAAATCATTCAAGGCCATTGAGAACTCTCCTGCTCAGGTGGAATGCTTTCTTAATAGTGCTATACTTTTGAATAGTTTCCTTGCTCCTTTGAAATATGATTATTTGAATAAGATACCAAGAATCCCTACATCTAGTGTAGACAACAGCCACAGTCAGCACAAATGACAGTTGCTTTGTGTCACTCGGCTCTACGTTTTTGTCTATAAAATGCATTTGCTACTGCCCACTAAAGTCTCAGTCAGGTTCAGTTCAATGGACCGCTGTATGAAACGTATTTGTTAATGGGATTTCTTAAAGCTGATATGTACAAACCTGATCTTATTTCACTTGTTCCCTCCCTTTCCTTTTATTTCTGCAGCAGCTGTCAGTGCCTGGTTCTTACGGGATAATTAATGCATTGTTATATGCCTGAGGACATATGTACATTCTATACTAAGATATGCAATGTAGAAGAGAGCTAAACTAATAGTAGTTAACTTATTACTGGGTGTGAGATTTCTTAACTTCTGGGACCAAGAATAATAGAGAATAGTTAGCCAAGTAGATAAGAACGTGTTGTCATCAATGCAAGGCAGCTCCATAGAGTCATGTTTTATCTACTCTGATATTACAGGCAAGAGCTGAAATATTATGTATGTATGTGTATGTGACTGTGTGCATGTATATCATATATACATATAATTTTATTATATGTAATTTATTTTGAAAATCCACTGAAATGTCTGTAGCCAGCGAGTTAAGGAATGTAACTGAAATCTACATTGCTATAATAACACATAACTTTCCTAAGTGTTGAAATATGGACTTAATTAACAGTCTGTTTGGAGACACAATTAAGGGAGACTACTTTAGCAAACTGGGTCTTAAATCACAAAGGGTTGAATGGTAGACCCAATTTTTAACCTGGAATCTCAGACTCTAAAATCCTTTTCATTATATTAGCAGTGATTTCCAAGACCTGAGAGGATGCTCAGGACAGTACCAAAGCAAACGATGATAGCAGTCTATGTGGAGAGCAAGCTTGGAAAGAATTTCATCTCCTGGTGTGGCCTTGCTCTTAGGATATAGCTCACATTCCTGAGGTTGACCACAAGGCCGTTCATGAGCCCCAACCTAGTTCACCCCATATCCCGGATTGCAAAACCTTTACACACAATGACCCAGTCACTCCATACTTATACCAGACATAGATATTATCTTCATGAGCCCTTTTCTAGGAGCTCAACAAACTTCTGGAAATTTCTTTATCTGCCTTTTGCAAGGGTCTAAGCTAAGTTTGGTCCTTTTCACAAAATTCCACTTATATCTCCATTGTGTACTTCCTGTATCTCAAGTCTCTACAGCTGAATTGGAAATCTCTAACATGGAGCTTGGTAAAAAGGCAGGAACTTGGTGTTCAGTGGACACTTTTACAAACTAACTGAAAATACTTGCACACATCAAACTTGAAATGTTGCATTTTAGAAGGAAGAATATCTGGGACATAATCTCCAACACTGATGTTATGTGTGTGTGTGTGTGTGTGTGTGTTTGTGTGTGTGTGTATCTGGGACATAATCTCCAACACTGATGCTGTGTGTGTTTGTGTGTGTATACCCTCAAAAGTATATTCTGAGATTCTCATTCCCGAAGTGAACCCTGAGAAGTTAATCATCTCGTGATGGCACATATGAGATTAACATTCTCATAACAATAGACTGGAAAGGGTGTTCTCTGGCATCACCTCTCTCCCTCTCCAGTCTACAAGGTAATGGATGGATGACAGCAGTCTGAAACCAGGAACCTCCCTCACCAGACTCTTAATCAGGTGATAGGAAGTTTGAGCTCCATTTCTAGTCCCAAGAATTGAGAAATAAATATCTGTTAATTTATCTGTCTGGCCTATGGTATTATTGTAACAGCAGCATGAAATAAGAAATGTGATTTCTCTAGACTGATGATCCCATTATACATATTTAAGATAAATTTCTACACTTCCAGCTAAACTTTCATTTGTGACCATAATCTCCAAGGGTAAAGTAAATGAATACACAAAATGAATAAACAGAAGTTGTAACATTTACCCCTTGGTCACATCCAGAGCTTTGGTTGGCTGAGTTTCAAGTCTGAGTTGTTAGCTTACCCACTTGATATAGTTGAGACCAATGGATTATAAATAAACACACACATGAACAAAACAAAACAAAACCTACATGTATAAACTCCAAACCTAAGACACTAGGCAAGTGCTTTATCACTGAAATACACCCAAGTATGTATCTTTTGTATTATTTGAGAATTAGAACAAAAATCACACAATTTATTGCTATAGTTTTGTATCAAAAATAATTCACATGACTATTGAAAGCAAATAGGTATCTTAATGCATAGAGTACTTTTTTCTCTATTTTCTATAGTATTTTTAAAAAAAACTGCACACACATTTATAAGTATATAAAGTTCAGAGACAAAGGAGGAACTCATGTGTCGTCCTCACCTTTCCCCTGTGGGCATGGACTGCTGTACGAGAACAAGACCTTCTGTAGGAGGCCCTCTGTCAGTCCAGAACAGCACTTTTTTAAGGGCTAGTTAATGCGCCTTTTTTCCTTTCAGTAAATACACATACATTAAACGTCTATAAGGACTATAAAGATAAAATTCATTAAATCTTCTTCTAACTTCTCAAATTTAAATTCATTTAAAATTAAGTCAAAAGTATAACAAACTTTTAAAAAGTCACTCATATATATGTATATGTTTATATAAATAATTTAAATTTTTTTCACATACTCCTATATGGTCATGCTATTTATTGATATAATTAACGCATATTATTTTATTCATGTATTATTATCTATAATCTAGAATATTTTAACAAGTACAGTTTAGTTAGTTAATTTTAAGCAATTCTTTCCATATTGACTCACAAGTTTGTTCTTATATGGTTATTCCTTGTGTTTTTGTACACACATATATGTATATATCTATATATGTATATAACACACACACATGGTTGGTTAAAGAATAGGAGGGAATAAATTTGAGAGGGGTTGGGCAGTTGGGAGAAGAGGGAAGGGGAAATGATGTAATCATATTTTAATTTAAAAGTATGGATATATCTATCTCATGTAGAACAGAATGATATATGTGGGAATCATAGCTAAGATATCCAGTGTGTTAAAATCCTTAGAATTAAAAAATGCTAAACATTTCTGACCTCCCTGGGTCTATCTTTTAGGACTACTATGATAGGTGTGTGTGTGTGTGTGTGTGTGTGTGTGTGTGTGTGTGTGTGTGGTTTGAAACAAAATTTACAAGCATGAGAGACTTTAGCACATTTAGTGATCTGAGCGTGTATTAGCACATTTAGTGATCTGAGCGTGTATTAGCACATTTAGTGATCTGAGCGTGTATTAGCACATTTAGTGATCTGAGCGTGTATTAGCACATTTAGTGATCTGAGCGTGTATTAGCACATTTAGTGATCTGAGCGTGTATTAGCACATTTAGTGATCTGAGCGTGTATTAGCACATTTAGTGATCTGAGCGTGTATTAGCACATTTAGTGATCTGAGCGTGTATTAGCACATTTAGTGATCTGAGCGTGTATTAGCACATTTAGTGATCTGAGCGTGTATTAGCACATTTAGTGATCTGAGCGTGTATTAGCACATTTAGTGATCTGAGCGTGTAGCGTCTGCCGTCAAATTGACCAGGCAGCTTCCAGAGGAAAGCGCACTTGTCTTCTGTCTGTACTGTTGGTGCTGCTGTCCCCTTCTGCTCCCAATGTCTGACTGCTTCTCTCTGTGCCTCTGTTTCCCCATCTCTTTGTTGGCAGTTGTGCTCACCTCTGTCCTTCCTGCTTTAATGGGGATACTGACAAGAGAAATAAAATATTTCTCATGAAAAGATTTTCTAAAGTAAAGGTTGCTGCACAGTTCCATGCTGTTATTAATTTTACAACAATTAGAACTTTGTTAAGCTACACTACATACTATTTACAGTTGTTATCAATGTGTATCAGTGTTCACTCCAACTTATGACATTAAAAGCAGAATTCTCATTAAATACTTAAACCATCAAATCTTTCCTATAATTAATAGCAGTAGTTGGGCACAGAATTCTCAATATATATATCACTATTCTGCAACAGTGAGTACTAACGAGAGACCAAAGGGAGTAGATAATTATAGACAAGAATCCCCTGTGCTGTTTTGCAGAGAGCACAGAACAGAACCACACCAAAGCCACTTTGTTTGACAGGCATCCTATCTGTGCCTCCTTGTTCCTCAGTTAGGGGAGGACAGGCTACTGGAGGGTGGCTCTGTGGAGGCCTCATCCCAACACAAATGTCCCAGAGCTTTAGGAGCTCCATCAGTGCAGATGAAATTCAGGACCAAGTCTTTAATTTGTTCTAAGTGCTTATCCCACTGCCGATCTAGATGATCTCATAAGGGAAGCTCAGCGCGTGGCAGCTGGGAGACACAGTGCCTAGAACCCCTCATAGGGAAAAAGAAGCCATCTGTGTTCTGTGAGTAAAATTCCACAAGCCTATCTCTGAAAGTTGATCCATTGACATTTGTCAATTGACTATCTCCTCATACAACTTTAAAAAAAAGTCTCCATGAGAAGACCTAAGTAAGATGTGGTCCATCAATAACCCATTGGTGGTGGGTATGGGGGCTCATGAGGCCCTACCCCACCCTGACTATCTAAGAACCTTCATCATTCCTGGGAGAAGAAAGATTTTCTTCAGTGGTGTAACCATGAACAAGGTGTCTGTCTTCAGTAAGTAATCCTAACTAAACTTCTTGAGTCACTGCACACATGCACACACAGTGAAAAAGTATAAAAATGTATGAAAAATAAAAAATTACTAGAAAGGGAATCATCAAGAGTGGGAGGAGACAAGAGATGATAACAAAGATTGAGTATGGCAAAAACAAAACATATTAAAGATACTTATGATAATATCATAATAAAAACCATTATTACATATGCCTTTAGTTAAAATAAAGTCGTGACAACTGCTTTGTGGAATCTGGAGAATAACATTTTATTAATGATCCAATGCTGGCAAAGGTGTTTCCTCTTCTCTCACTTACTTCTTGCTGCTTCATGGGAGAGGAAATAAAATTACCAAAGGGAAAGGAAGCTGCTTACTCTTACTGCAATTGTGGAAGTCACTTAGCTCTGGTCAAAAACACTTCTGTTTTCATCTGCAATGCCAACGGACAAATGGCAGGGAGACTGGCTGCACATTCTCTGCCTTTTGTCTTGCACTCCCCATCTAGAAAGAACAATTTGGTTCATGAAATATATTGTTCAGCAGGTAAGGGCACTGGTCCACAAGCCTTACTGCTCAAGTAGTAAGTCACTGCAGGTTGTTTATGTTTTTATACTTCACAAAAATACTGATGTGTATCATCATAGCGTCTTTAATAAGCAGAATCTTGCCCCCCCAACGTGTTTTCTCTGCCTGTTTTGTTGCTTTTCCACCATCTGCTATAGGAGGACCCAGCAAACTATTCCTTGTTAGAAGACATGTGTATTTATTTGTGTTTGTATATGTGTGTGCATCTGTGTGTGTGTGCATCTGTGTGTGTGTGCATCTGTGTGTGCATGCACATACCCACATGTGTAGGTCAGGGGACAAATCCAGTTGTAATTCCTTACGATATTTCCTTTCTTTGATGGAGATGGTGTGGGTCTTTGACCTGGTAAATCTCTACATAGGGTAGGATAACTGACCTGAGAGCTTTGGGGAACCACCTGTCTGGTTCCTATGCCAGCACACTAGACATTTTACATTGTCTTTGGTGATCCAAATTCTGGTTCTCCTGCTTGTGGGGCAAATGCTTTTCTGACTGCACATCTATCTTCCCAGCTCCTTCTCCAGCATTGTTTTTATATGTAAGTTTTATTTTCTCCTTAGTAAACTTAAGCGCACTAAAATAAGATAGTAGTTTTAACCCCATATTTTTTCTATTAAATACCCAAGTTAGCAGTTTCTTGTGTGATCTGAACATGAGGCTGAATGAATGAATTTTTTTTCTGAGAAATGTACCCCCTCCTGAAATTGGGTTCTAAACTATTTTATCTGTGTAAATAAACTCAAAATCTAATTTGACATAGCCTACAAAGTTTAAAGTGTTTGCTGGTATTTTCTCACTAAGGCATATATGAACTGGGAAACTCACCTCCAGTTGGGCTGAATGGAAGATGGTAGAGTTGCTGTGGCAGCTTGTTCATAATGGATTGATAGCAACATCACAGGACTGGATTCCTTTAATGGTCACAATTTGGCCCCTCCTGCTTTCTCTATCGGTCTTGTTACCTTTATACCTTCTGCCACTCAAAGACCAGAATATAGGCCTTGCCATATACTGTCCCCTGGATCATGTATTTTCTCATCCCTGAAGTCAATAATAAATCACTTAGCAACATAAAACATGCAAAGAAGAATAAGTTTAAGAAACAACATCTGATGGCCTGTTAAGATGGACCAGTTGATAAAGAACCTGCTGTGAAAACAGAACAATATAAATTCTATCCCCAGAACCCAAGGTGAGAAGCTAGACATGGCAATGTACACTCATATTCTCAGTGCTGAGGAGCTGATAACAAGAGAATAACTGGACCTCAGTGACATACCAGTTTATCCAAATCACTGAGCTTCAAGTCCCGGTGGGAGACCCTGTGTCCAAAAAGAATGGGGACAGCATCTGGTGAATGATAGCTAGAGCCAAGATTGTCATTTTGCCTTCAAATATATGTACACATCTTCACCTGTACACAGCTGAAACATGAACATACACACTCAAGAGATAAAGAAAACACATGTTGTTTGCAATATACAGATGATTCCTGATGAAGAGGCACATACTGGATGACACAATGAATAATCTAAACAATTTTTAGAGAAGTTTTTGCTAGCAAGTTCCGAAATAAAGTACACGTATTACAGTGTCTCACATGTTCACCTTAGTTAATGCCAGATATATCATCTTTTCTCACTATTGTGACTTTCTCTTTTAATTCTTATAACCTTTGACTACAAAAGTGCATGAGGTCCCACGGCCATTGTTCAGCTTTCTCTGATTCAGCTCCAGCTCCAGGATTTATATAATGGGAAAAGCATGACCCTATGTCTTTGATAGAGTCAGGTGATTACAAGACAAGGTCATGCTCTGAAAGGAAAAATGAGAACTATATTTAGTCAAAAACTGAGCATTTCTGTCTTTAGGAATGAAAACAACTTGCCCTAGATTGCCTGCTTGGCACAGCTTTAAAGTTTGTGATTTTCCTCTACTCTCGAATAGTTTGTGAGATTTAGGGTTCATTGTCATTGCAATAATCTATTGTGTAAGAGGTCAGCAACTAGCATGATAAATGTAGATCAAGGTTATCTTACGTCTTTAGAGAACAAAGCTATGTCATTTGTAGGAAATGAATGATATTGGAAATTACCATGTTAAATAAATAAGACAGACATATTTAATCTCATACAGAGGGTCAGCATCATTTAAGCATTATCTATCATCTATGTTTCAGACATCCATATATATCTGTCTATATTATCTATCTATCTATCTATCTATCTATCTATCTATCTATCTATCTACCTATCTATCTATCCATTTATCTATCTATCTGACATGGAGAATAAGATGTAATACTTAGGAAGGAAAGATGAGCTAGGTTAAGAAAGAAAAATATGGATAACATGAGAGTAAATACAGGTAAAGTGCATGATATGCATGTATGAAAATGTTACAAAAAGTCCATTATTTTATTTAAATTTTAAAAATGAATATTTGACAACTCTATACATAAAATTAATGGTGTTTTGGTAAGATGCTACATTTGTCATGACAACGAATAAACAATGTTTGAATGATAAAAGCAGAGTAAACAAGAAATGGAAATCAATACCTCAGTCCATAAAAACACAGAACAAATAAGAGCATTCAAAGGAATTAATAAAACTATTCAAAGTCTCTGTTTAACGTTGGTGCAAGGATAGGTGGTGGTCGACTGAGGATGTCTTGGTATTGCCAATGTTGACATTTGGTAACTGTGGCAAAGGAAGAACAGGTGAGACAAGTTCATGAGGGAAAGGTTTCCAGCGTGATGGGGACTGACATCTCTTTGATGAGTTAAGTTGCTATCAGCAGGCTAGGGACCTGGTCATCTTTATGTCTCTCTTCAAACAAAACAAGAAGGAAAGAGGGACTCAAACTATATTCTCTTTTCTAAGAGTGAGGCTCAAAGGAACATGAGGACTGAAGTGGATTCCCATGTGAGAAGCTTGAGATTCAGAGCCCAGAACCAAAATAAAAATAAAGTCGGAGGCACACAGGGGTCCCAGTTGCTATGTGCTTGAGGTATGTCGGGCATCTAAAGTTCAAGCTCGCATTGATTCCTGAACATGAAACAGGCACTCCTCTAGAGCAAGGCAGAGGAAGAGAGAAGAGATCTCCAGCAAATACAAATTCTCAGAAACATTGCAAATTGTAGGACTTCATAGGAATGAAACTCTTGGCCAGGTGTTAAGTGATGCGAAGGCGGAGGAGTGTTTACAGTTCCAGGCTGCCTTTACCTTGTCTTTCTATCAAGACCCCAATTCTGGGGAAATGGATGGGAAGTAATGCATAGCAGGAACACTCAGGATGATGACCTCTGTAATTTTCATTTTAATGCTGCAGGAAATCTATAGAGTAGGTATTTTTATTTTAATTAAAGAAGTTATATCACCCAATATTCTGACATAAATTATGTTACACTACCAGGAAAAAGTAAAAGTTACATTCTTAATCCTAGGTTGTATGATTATAGAGTTCAGTTACATTTCTATAGCTGGACACTTCCTTTTTAAAAAATGTGTGTGTGTGTGTGCTTGTGTGTGTATGTGCATGCATGCACGCTCACACACATGTTTGTGTGTGCTCATGTGTATTTATTATATGTGTCAGAACATGTCTCAGGGCAAGTGTGGGCATCAAGGACAACCTTAGCTATTCATCTTGCCTTCCTTCTTGGTTGATGAAGGGTCTTTTTTCCCCCCAATTTGCTGCATATACTGTAGTGAAGAGGTGAGTAGGCCTGCTTTTCATCCTGCCTGGCTCCCGCATGGCTAGCTTTACACCAGAAATAACAACACACAAATTGTATTCATTTAAACACTGCCTGGCCCATTAGCTCTAGCCTCTTACTGGCTAACTCTCATATCTTGCTTTAACCCATATCTAGTAATCTGTGTAGCACCACGAGGTGGTGGTTTACCAGGAAGATTCCAGCCTACGTCCATCTTGGTCCGGAGCTCACTGCCTTCTTCCTCCCAGCATTCTGTTCTGTCTTTCCCGCTTACCTATGTTCTGACCTATCAGGCCAAGCAGTTTTTTTTTATTAATTAACCAATGAAACAACAGATAGATAGAAGACCCACCTACATCAATATGCTAATTTAGTTGGCCTCAAAGATTCTGGGGATTCTTCTGTCTCCACCTCAATCTTGACTCAGGAGTATTGTGAAGACAGTTGTGTGCTACTGTGCCCAGTTTAAAGAGCATTCTAGGGATTCACATTCAAGTCCTCATAATCATGTAGTTTAAGAAGGGTCAAATCTAGGGCTTAATGAGGACTCATCCTTTCACAGAGAAGGAAATATGCTCATGAATGCAGGTGCATCTAAAGACTCATGGGGTATGATCATTAGCAATATTGACTATAGGCACTTATTTATACTTTTGTGACTTTCATTTCAGCTACTCCAGGACCATGCACAATTGGCATTTTTAATAGACAGTGTGTTACATAGACTAAAAGCAGCCTGTACGGACTGTATGAGATGGAAAACAAATCGTGTCAGACCCCTTTGCTGGGGGAGCTTCACTAATAGCAGTGTTTATGAAGAAGAGATTGTCATAAACAGGACACACTGTGCTGCTCTTTCTAAACTAATTTTTATTAATAGACCACATAGTTTCCATTTGGAATATAACTTCATCAATATAAACAGTAACAAGATAACAAGATTTACCTTTCTTTTAGCTTCTCCATGAGCTAGTTTGGAAGGAGTTTCTTAATTGTATCACCCTTCTTTACTGTTACTGGAGACAATCTACTCCTTTCTGTAGCTTTTCTTTATTGTTACTGGAGACAATCTACTCCTCTCTGTAGCTTTTCTTTATTGTTACTGGAGACAATCTACTCCTCTCTGCAGCTTTTCTGCCTTTTTGTTTGTTTGTTCATGTTTTTTTTTTTATGCTAAGAAGAAGGTGAGAGTAGAATTAGGCCACCAACGGCCAGGGAAATGAACTTCTGAGAAATTCACTGCTACAACAGAGTTAGAGATTGGCACTGTACCAACTTTGGCCTTTACAAATGAAAAAGACCAGAATTAGGGGCTATGTACATCTGTGAAGTGTGTCAGGATGACATGTAGGAAGAATCAGCACATTACACCAGTAATGTTGCAGGAAAGAACAGCAATTAGAGGCCAGTGAATGAGGCAGCTACTTCAGCTGCTTCAGTACCCAGAATATCCCAATTGCTTCACAGAGACCACAGAAGCTCTGCCCCTTAACGGGTGCAGGGCACTTCTCCGTTTACAAATTCATTCACTCCAGAATGAGGCTGGTGTTTATTGTGTACCACTTATGGCACTAGGCTATGCCGTCAATGACATAGCCAAATTGTGTCCTTGATTTGTAATTACAGCAAATAGACAGTGTTTCAGGAATTTCATCAAAAGTCGATGTTGGGTTCAGAAGAGCTGCAAAGAGAGCAGAGATCCTCGCCTATCTAGTTCATTCTGCTTACAAACGGAACTGTGTTGCACAATATACAAAAAGCTTTGTAAACCAGGTAGGCTCTTATAATGGAAAATTGTATTATATCAATATTACTATTGTCATCAATACTAAGTTACTCAGATTGTTATTAAAGATCCAGAGTAACAGACGTGGGGATGCTGTTGAACAGAGAGACTTGAGTGCCAGACTTGGGTGGTCTGCTTTGTTGCCTAGAACAATCTTTCTGCATAACCAATAGGTGTGTAAACAAACACTAGATGGTGTGTAAATGAATACTTGCTGGTAAATGGTACCTAACAGCTCAACACATTCTCCCATAGATGGGTCCATAGCCCCATGAAGGCACCAAGCCAAATTATACCTCTGATTTACTGGAGAGAAAACTGTTTGCTGGGTGCCTAACACATAAAGAGCAATAATCAAATGCAAGCTTTGTACAGTATTTTGTGTTAGCACAAATACGATTGCACTTGAAGTTTTCAAATGTTCATATAGTGTTTTTATTGGGTAGCCCCAGAATCAATACTTATAATTATCAATCATTCATCAAGTTGTTTATCTGGAAAATGGGGTTAATAACATTGATTCTATTTGTATTACAGAATTATGGAACATTCTGGATGGTCTGCTCCATTAATCACATGTAGTAGTGGAAAAGGGCAGTATACAAGTAAAGATGATATCATATATAACTAGGAGGATTTTCCTCTCTTTCAGGCATCTTCCACTTAGCTCTTGTATGGAAACAATGCACTTTCTTTAAGTGAAAAACAACTTTGATGCCTTCTAGACACTTAACACATACCCGAACCAAATCTGCAAGAAGCTACCAAAACTAAAGGAATTCTGGGTGCAATCTCAGATTTATTATCCCAGTCAGTGATACATCAGGGTATTCTGATCGAAAAAAAATGAGCCTATATCTTAGATTAGGAATCATGCAAGCTTTAATTCAAATCTTAGTGTTGGCATCCTTCTCCACCTAGCTTTGTGCCTTTAGCTTTTCCATTAGTTCATTTTCTCATCTGCAAAAGGTGTTGGAAATATTGGTCTTTTGTCATAACTTTTCTTGGAGGGAGACTTCTCAGGACATTTTCTTACAGTATGAATACCAGGGTGTCTCTCTTTCTGAATGTGGCCATGTAAAGCCCCGGTTTCAAAAGTACCATTACAGTATGACTGCAATGTAAAAGTTTGCTGTGTTAATCAAAGTTATAAATAAGAACAGTGAGGCCCCATTATCCTTAGCAAACATGTATAGAATTGTACCCCCTTCTATAAGAGATACTTCTTTAGCCCTAGTCAACAAATGTGCTCATGCCAGTGATCACAGTATACCTACTGAAATGTAACTGGTCACAGAGATAGAAATTTGGTGAGATAGAATATTCTAATAATTAAACTCCAAAAAAATGCCGGATGTCACCCATATTTGTGGAAGAGAAGCTTTGTACCTCTGGGAATTGACATCAAACAACAAAGAAGAAGACCACAAGTCATCGTAATTGATGCATATTTGTTGTACTGATTCGGTCAGAGAAGTTATCACAAGCTAACCTTTACTGTCAATTGCCAATTTAGAATCACCATGGCAACACACTACCGGTGTGTGTGGGTGTGTTCATTGTGTGTGTGTGTGAAAGAGAGAGAGACAGACAGACAGACACACACACACAGAAAAAGAAGAAGGGTGGGAGGAGTTTTAGACTGTATTAACTTAGTTAGGATAGCCCACCTTGAATGTTGGCGGACTCTTTCCATAGGCATGAATCCAAGAATAAAGTGGAGACCATAAGCTGAGCACCAAACTGTGACCAGTCATCTCAGTTCCTATTGTCATGGCTTCCTTGCCATGGTGGACAGAATGTAGTGTCTTAAACTGTAATTCCAAACAAGCCATTCCTCTTTTAATATTTATTTATTTGTCAGGCACGTGTTCACAGTGACAGGCAATGTAACCAGCACAGCATTTGAATGTCTCAGGTCACACAGTGTGGCACTGGGTGTGGAAGAAACAGACTGTCTATGAAGAAAATGGTAAACAACTAGGTAAGATAAAACCCAAATAAAAGCCTATAGAAATCATACAAAATGAATGTATAAATGTATAATGAACCTGGGCTTTCGCTGTTGATGGTAAAGATCTTAGAACCACCAAGGATACCCCAAATGTCAGATAATTCTTTAAAGTGGAATGGCCAGAGTTTTTGCCTGGCACTGCGAAGTTTCATTATTTGAAACCTTTTTATCTACAATAATCATGTTCATTTCACTTTCAAATGATTGTTTGTCAACCCATGGATATGTCAAAGGCAATCATTCTAATACTGCTTGGATGGAGGAGGGGCTAGACAGGTGTGATGGTAAGAGTCTGGGTAACTTCCTCTGTGTGTGTGTGTGTGTGTGTGTGTGTGTGTGTGTGTGTGTGTCTAAGAGTCAGATGGGCTCAAAGGCTTGGCAATGCAGCCTTCTACTTGAGCACCAAACAGGCTATAGAAAAAAAATGAGTCTAATACTTTATCTTCCTTCTCTTCACTCATGTCACCATTAGTGCTTTAAAGCCAGCCAAACTTACCACACACAGAGACATGGAAAGAATTGCATGCACAAACGCACATATACACACACAACAGACCACTGCCACACACATATTTACACATACATACTAAAAACAAAAGCGATGGCTAGAAAATTCCTCAGACCCTAGAGTTGAACTGAAAGACAACCAGAGAGAGACTCTGATTATACAGTGCAATTTGTAATTTCAGGCACAAATCCTGTTGACAGAAAAAGAAATCAGGGGAGGGAAATTATTTTGATGTCTAATTACAGTCATAGCTCCTGGCCTTGAATTTGGCAAGCTGATGATGTTTATGGAAAGAAGATTAAGTCCCAGACCATGATAATGCCCCAAAGATCATTTTCTCTGTGCATGTAATTTCCTGAGATTCATTTGTTGCTTTCTGAATTAAGGACAATGACAGAAAGTACTTTGGCATGCATGGTAGGTCAGCTAGAAGCACCCTTATCGCCAAGATCAGATGGTAAAATCACAGAGGAAGATAAAGAGATTTTAAAAGCAATCATTTTTTGAGCTTCAATGAAAACTTTCTGAATATGCATCAGCAAAGAACTCAGGCCTTTTGTCTTAAGCTACATTTTTATTGTACTCAGTCTAATATTTGTGACTAATAAGATACACACATGGTGCTTTAAAATATTCAATATACTGCATTTAAGCATATTTTTCAGGAAATAAGCAAACACATGAGTATAATTTTGAAAAGTTGGAATTACACCGGCCCCTTCCTTTCCTTCTCTCTCTCTCTCTGTGAGTGTGTGTGTGTGTGTGTGTTATATGTGTATGTATGAATGTGTGTACAAGTATGCGTGGGGTGACTGTGCATGTATGCACATAACAATCAGAAGCAGAAGTATGAGTCCTCTTGTCAGTAACCTCAATGCAAATTATTGGGTCACTCAAAAGACATAAAAGTAGAAGAGGACAGGATGATAGTTGGAAGTAGCAGTGGGTGAAAGGGTAATTTGGAAGAATGTGATCAGGATACATTGTGTCTATGTATAGAAATGACATGTGTTAACTCAAAACCCATCATTATGGAAAATTAATTATATAATTAAGGTATACTAATAAAACATTTTAAAATGAAATCTTGTCTTTTTAACTAAGAATTGTTGGAGGAGGGAATTTTTGTATGCATAGCTATTCACTCTGGTTTCTCTGGGTTTTGTTTTGGCTTTTCATGTTCCAAATACAAAAGGTTAAGTCAGCATGGACCAATCTGAGGACAAACATGCTTTACATCGCTAGTCTGTCTCTTCAGCCTTCCCTTCTCCTTTCCTCAACCTACATTTTGACTACTAAAAATGGAAAAAGCTTTGAAGCTGCTTCTAAAATTGGATAAAGACATATCCACAAAAGGTCTGGAGACATCGTGGGGAGGGACTTCTTTCAGATTGACTGTCACCCTTGCCAGTTCCATAGAGATGAGCACTTTGGACTTGGTCTGACAACTAGAAACAATTTCACCCAAATTATTCAAACTGCAAACACTAAAAATAAGCAAGAGCTGTTATGTCTTTAAATATATCTGTGCTTGACAGCCTGCCTAGTGTTTCACGATTTAATTAGTAATATCATTTCCATGGGCTTAAACTTATCCATCATTTTACAGTTACTTCATTTCTGGCTGTGTAAATATAGCTGGATATGGGTTCTGGCATCGTTCCTTTTGTGAAGATGAGTGAGAATTTTCAAGGAAAAATATCAGTGAGAAGAAATAATATGGCTATAACTTTGGCTCACCAAGTAATTCCACCTATAATAAATCCATCGCCATTTAGTATATTTCCACTCTCTTTCATGAGTTGGCTGACATGGAACCTCCAGCTGAAAGCTCACCAAAGAGCTGAGGAGAAAAAAAAATGAACACACAAAAGACAATTAATCTAATTAATGGCAGTAATAGTGCCACGCATCTGTTTAGTACTGTTCACAGCAGGCACTTTTGCAGAAGTGATTTTATTTAACCTCTTTTAATTAGCTTTAAGTGCTAACTTGTTTGGTACACACTATAAAACTTAGCTGATGCTCATAGCAGAGGAGACCGACATGGGTTTCTTGGTAGTACAGCCTTCACGTCTCCAAGAAGGCTGTAAAAGTGGAACACACCCGTAGTTCAGGAAAGGATCGAGACAGGGAAGCAATAAGTTCCTTAGCTCATTTCCTATGGCACAGCTCACGAGTCAGAATATCATTTCTCATCATTTCCCCATCTGTAGACTGTCTTTAAATCTAATTCAGCGTTTGACCACAAAGACATATGCATTTAGCTCCGCAAGTCTCCCCAATGATGATAAAAGTCCTGGAAGGCAGACATAAGCAATAATTGTGTTGACTGTGCAGGCACACCAGTCAGGCTGCCTCTCTCCTGCAGCTCAATTGCCTCAGCTGCACTGACTTTGATGAAACCGAAATACTGAAAAAGGAGAATGCCTCTGAAATATTTCAGGGAAAATGATTCCAACACGAAAAGCAAGCAAGGAAAGCTGTGTAGCCATGTGCCAGCAGACCAGCTGGGGAGGAAGCATTGGGCTTTTTCAGTCAGTGGTTTGCAGTGATGAGGCATCATTTAAATGGTCAGAGTCTAGCTGATGGGGCAGTTAAGACTTTCAGGGGAGACTTATCAAGGTTTTTAATTTAGGAATAAAAGTCCGTTGTTGGTGTGTGTGTGTATGTGTGTGTGTGTGTGTGTGTGTGCATGCTAAGGTGACAATGTTGTACAATAACAAAAACTTCCATGCCTGTAATACAGAGAATTTCTACCAGGAAGATGGGGGTAGCTGTCTTAGTTACTTTTCAATTGCTATGAACAAACATCATGACCTAGGCAACTTATAATAGAAAGCATTGAATTTGGGTTTCATTGCTTCAGAGAGTTAGAGCCCATGACCATTATTATGGGGAGCATGGCAGCAGGCAGGTGATAGAGCAGTCGCTGAGAGCTCACATCCGATCCACATGACAAGGCAGAAAAATCTAATTGGGAATGGTGCAGGGTATTGAATCCTCAAAGCTCACCCCCCCCCCCAGTGACGTACCTCTTCCAACAAGAACACACCTATTTCTTCCCAAATAGTTACACCAACTGGGGACCAAGAATTCAAATGTATGAACTTTTGGGAGCCATTCTTATTCAAACCATGACAGTCGCCAAAGCCAGGACAACACTGAACTTCCTAAGTGATCCATTTTCATCACACAGAGGAATCAATGCATGACCCTATCACCTTACTATATTAGCTTCCTTCCTGTTGGTGAGATATGACATGGAAACCAAAAGCTATCTGCAGAGGGAAGGGTTTATTTTGGGTTACAGGACCAGAGTGGATAGAGTACATCATGGGGGGAAGGCATAGATGACACCAGGAGCAAACTGTGCTTGTCAGGAAGCAGAGTGATCACATTTCATCCACAGAAAGGAATAACAGAGTGGGACCAAGCTATGAAACCTCAAAGCACTCACTGCCAGTGGCGTACTTCCTTCAGTGATGATCCTAGAAAAGCAAAGCCCAGATTGTGTGGTGGTCATGATTAGGTGTATGCACATGTTCAGACTGTGCACACATGTATGCATATAATTATGTCTGAAGATGCCAGATTTTTTTGATTTCTCTCTCTCTCTCTCTCTCTCTCTCTCTCTCTCTCTCTCTCTCTCTCTTTGAGACATGATATCTCACTAAACTTGCAACTCAATTTTGTTGGACTGGCTGATCAATGAGAGTCAGTGATCTGCCTATATCTCCCAAACCAGGTCTGGGATTACGAACTCATGCCACTGTGCCCAGCATCTTGGCATAGGTTCTAAGGCTCTAAACTCATGTCCTCATTCTTACATTGTAAGCACATTACCTGATCAGTGGTCTACCTAGCCTAAGAGCTATCATTTTATAAAAGAACATCCTTGAAAAACAGACTGAAATAACGGAAATTGAATACCCAATGATTTCCCTTAGGTCATACAACAACAGATGGCATATGTGTCTACATTCTGTTGGCATCTATGCTTCTCTCATGTCAAATTAATATTCTAAATCTCAGACACACTTTCACAAAAGTCTCCAGGTTTATACAGCAGTTCGGGTTGTTCCTCCACAAATTTCAGGTCACTTGCTTGGGGGGAGGGGGTGAATAAAAAGTATTGCATCAATAGTTCCTCACTAATAAAATCAGCTAGTTCCATCAGATTATATGCACACATTTTCCCCTTTCCTTCCTTTCCATTTTTCTCTCCGACATGCTTTTTTCCTTCCTTCCTTCCTTCCTTCCTTCCTTCCTTCCTTCCTTCCTTCCTTCCTTCCTTTCTTCTTTATCCTTTTCTTACACTTCTTGGGCTTCTTCCCCACACACTGATTTCTTCCCTTCCTTTCCCCCCCTCCTTCTTTTTGTTTATTCTTTTAGGAGATACATCTTTTTTGCAACTTTGTAACTCAGGGTAGCCTCTAACTTGCCACTTTTACAACACACTTTCCAACCACTTATACTGCAGACATTTGCCACCACTCTCAGATTTTTTTTTTTAACATTAGTGTTGCTTATGGTATCTACTTCTGTTTTATCCATCATTTAGAGATTATTTCTTGAGTCCTCTAACAATACTTGTCTGTGTCTACCTTTATGTTTTTTCTCGTCTATGTATTTATGGACAAAACAGTGTTAAATGTTTTCATTTCTCTAACTCTCCTTCAACCCTTTCTGTTTGAACTCTCTCATATTTCTGCCTCAGGCTTTGTGTTTCCCTCCTTCACTCTTCAGCTAAGGCTCTAAGAGGTGCTCGGTAAATGCTTAGGGGAGACCAAGTCTGTTTTACCATAGCTTCTCTGGCCAGGGTTATTGTCAAACTTCGTGTCTAGTCCTAGATGGTGGAAATCTTATTTCTTTCTTTCCTAGGACAGTGATGTCTACATGGCCACTGCTCTCTCTCTATTCTAGTTTGTCTTACTTGACACTACAGCAGACTGCTCTGGTAGCCCAGGCTACACCACAGTACAACTAAGTCAGATGCAGATTAGAGTACCACAGCCAGGAAGATTTTCCTTCCTTACAGTGATATCATGTTTTAGAGGCACGGCTTCACAGAGTGTAGGACAGGACTGTCCTCATGTGTTCCCCTGAGTAGACTCTTTCCTGTTAAAAATGCCAGAAATCGTCTTCCTGTTTTTGTTTGTTTGTTTTCGTGTTTATTTTATTTTTTCTCACTGTAAATTTTGCTTGTACAATCTGTGGTTTGGACTGAATCAAATGAAACTCTGTAATAATTTTGCCAAATTATTGTTATACAGCATGGTGCCATCTGTATATGATTTGACTGATAAACTTATTTTGAACAAGAATTATTTATAGGTTATTTGGATGGAACTTAAAAAAAACCTTCAGTGTTTTATTCTTACCAATGTGAGAAGAAGTTACTTGGCTAAAAATGTTGTGCAATAATTATCTCAGATTTCACTAAAGGTCCTGTGTGTTACAGAGGGTAAGAAAGCACTCTGCTGCTAGAAAGTTTCTCCTATAATAGGGAAGTGGAGACCAGTATTCACTGAAGGCATCCGCACTGCTGCCCTCTGACCTTCTGAGTACTTGGAAGAAAATGCAACAAGGTGAACGATTGAAAGTGAGCCAGGTGACCACTGTGCTGGTTGACCAGGGGCAGACGCCTGGCTCTCAGCAACTCAAAGGCAGCAGCTGGGGGCTGTGCAAGTGCCTACATCATGTTCCCACCAATGGTCTAGAAAACAGACCTCCAACTTTCTTTGCTCTGTTAATGTGTGTACATCATGAAACTATTGTCATGTTGGAATATGGCATGCAAGGCAATCTTTAGAGAAAATTTATTTGGGTCTCCAAAGCTCCTCATTCATTATATATATTAATATGTATTTGAATATATATTAAGCAGTCTCTTCTTTCCTTTTAGGGCAGAGCTATGTTTCAGTCCTGGTACTACTATGTGGGTTACGATAGTGATGAGGTTATCCACACACATTCTTGAGGCATATGAAGCATTTAAAAAGTGTTGTTTTTCCTTCATAGTCCATGTCATCCAACTGTTGCCTAGCAACACCACAAGTCCCATAGCAGGCAGCTTGCATTATGAAGTATGGGCTGCTATGTCTCCTTGACCTCCCACTAGCCTTATCTCTCTATGGGGCTCTCTGTCAATATTCTCTCTGAAGCTCTGGATTCCCATAGCTGATCGGGTCATGCTGCTTTGCAAAATAAATCAGCTTACCATCACAGCACATTCTTGGAGAAGACAACCTCATTATTTCTGAGTCCACTTTACTGACCTTTCATTCTACTCAGTGACAGAGAAGTCCTTTGTGGGGGAAAGGACTGGGAATACCTTGTCATCTTTTTTCAGGTTGAACACAGACTGAGTTGCCTGGATAAACTGCAGTCTGAAGCAAGGTTTGTGCTTTTATGCTCTGAAGTTTTCCAAACATTGATGCACATATATGTTGTGTTAAATACTCTCTGTTGGTATTCATGTACATAGTAGTGTAAGTGCACACACTTACATACGTATATACATACGTAAGTACATGTGTTATACAAATGCATGCACTAAAATACATGGACATGTTCTCAACTCTTTGTTGAAGTATCACTAGTTTCATTTTTTTGTATTTTCTTAAGAGGATTAGAATTAATTCTTGAGACAAAATTTCATGTAGCCCAGGCTAGCCCCTAAATCTCTAACTATCTAAGGATGATGTTGGACTTCTGATTCTCCTGCCTCTATGTCTTGAATTGTTGGAGTGCAACATGATGTTCAATTTATATGGATTGGGGAGCAAACTTGAGATTGTGTTCTTGCTAGGCTAGCCCTCTAGCAGCAGAGATTTACCCCCTTGTCTTAACAAAAAAAAGTAATAGAAAATTGCAAATTCATTACAAAACAACAGACCGCATAGACCAATGATTCACAACTGATATTGTGCGTCAAAACCCAGCAACGCCTGCATGCTGATGTGGGCATCCTGCACCTGCTTTGGAATTCACCTTTTCTATCATTGCTTTTACTCAGTTTTTTGGCTTGAATGCAGAATAGGAGAGATCACCAAAGGTATGTCAGTAGCCAAAGATTAAGGAAGATTGGTTCCTGGCCCAGAATTTCTTTTTATTAGAAATAACTTAAAGCTCAATACTCATTAAATTAGTAGTTCATACTAGGTTGAGTATTGTTTTCTCTCATCTTGCAGACAATTCTCTTTTTGCTTGAGCGAGCAGCCTTGGGTACATGTCACTGTAAATGGAAATAGGGATAATCTCAACAAAATGTATCCTGTTTGTTTCAAACGTTGGAGACTCATGGCATTTCATCTCCTTCTTTGTGGGATGTCAGTAAAGGAAACAGATTAACCAAAGAAATAATAATACTTATGTCAAATTGTTAGAAAAGAAAATTCCAAACATGAAATTGGGAGTAGAAAGTGATGGGACGTGAAATTTTAGATAAGGTGGAAGAAGAAGGACCAGAGAAGAAAGCTTCCGAATACAGCAAGTAGATTTATATTTGCAAGGGTTGCAGTCAGTGCAGAGATAGCAATGTGGTGAGAACACGTGACTTTTGAATTCTCAGCCCTAAACAGGAAATCTATGTCTTGTCTTGAGAAATGGTGTGGGAGGTGTAAGGCCAGAGCCTGCAGAGAACTGCTAGAAAGGCTGCCTTTTACACAAGACGTGCTGCTGTCCCAAACTCACAGCACAGGGTCACCAGGATATGGCTGCTGTCCCAAACTCACAGCGCAGGTTCAAGCCAGCTCACATCCCAACATGGATGGTCGGAGCATCTGTTAGGCCCCACTCCTCCCTGGGGAGATATAGATTCTTGGTAGATTCTGGGGAGAGGGACTACATTCATCAATGTTGTAATCATCGGTAAATAGCGCTTGCTAGAGCAAATAATCCCATATCCATGCTCATGCAGGCAAGTGAGGAGGAAAAATTCAGTGGCAGTGAGAAACAAATGGAATGATTCATGGGAATGCTGTCAAAGTACAGAATGCAAATGTATGAAGCTGTAGAAGAATAAAATGTTTAAAGTATAAATATATTTACAATACATGACTGAAATCATCTATAGATTTATGATTTTAATTAACTATTTGTATTTTCTGACTTTTCCTTCCTTCCTTTCCCTCCCTTCCTTCCTTCCTTCCTTCCTTCCTTCCTTCCTTCCTTCCTTCCTTTCTTCCCTCCCTCCCTCCCTTCCCTTCCCTTCCCTTCCCTTCCCTTCCCTCCCTCCCTCCCTCCCTCCCTCCCTCCCTCCCTCCCTTCCTTCCTTTCTTATTTCCCTTTTCCTTCATTATTTCCCTTTGACTCAGGATCTCATGTTGTCTATGCTAGTTACAAATACTTTGTAGCTACTCAGGGCCTTGACCTCCTGATCCATCTATCTCAACATTCCATGTGCTAGGACTGTAGGTGTGCACAACCACCACATTCAGCAACAGGTTTCATTTTCTTAACCCAGACTCAACAAAGAGAAATATCTCCTATTTTCTCTCATTTGTGGATATGAGTTTTATATTTTAAATATTGTGTTCCATTTGGAATATCCACAGAGGTCAGGAAATTATTAAGGGTTCATGTATGGAGAAGTACTTCCATGCAGGGGTGACAGAAAACAAGGGTATAAAGGACTAAAAGGGAATAATGTCACAGGATGTGTTAAATAGGTGGGAGTTTGAAGGCAGAGTCTAGGAAGGACTACGGAGAAGGTTAACTAACAAAAAGACTTTTCAAGAAAGTAACATGTAAACCAAGTGCTCTAGAAGGTTCCTAAAATGCATATGCATATAGATTTACATACATATACAAGAATTTACGTGGAATTATCACATTACAGGGCAACGATACCCCTATTATACAACACAGAGAAACAAATAAAAACCCAGTACCAGAAATGGCTTGGTTCATTTGGAGTTATTAGCCAGTGGCATCCCACAGATTCTCCCCAAAAGTTCAGATTATTGTCAAGGCTCTTGTTTACACTCTAGAATGATGGTAAAACCTTATTACTTAAGACACAGCATACTCAATTCACAGAACATGAAGACATCAAACTGGTGCTCACCTGAATACCACACTTTTACTATATAACTTTTTTAGTGCCCGAGGGTACTTTGGTGCTTTTTATGATCCCAGAGGAGAAGTGCAAACACCAACCTGAACCTCAGTTCAGGGAAACCTAAGAACTATAATAATGACAAGACATGCCTATTGGTTCAATAGTGGCACAAGTACAATGGGGGTAACTAACCACTTTCTAATTGGATTTAAATCCAATTCTACAAATTAAACCCATTCCTGACATTGTTATTAGGGTCAGTAATAGATGGGACTGGATAGGTCACAGGTCATAGAACTTACTTTCATCACTCTGTTGAATGATTATGGTTTTAAACAGATTACTAATGAGTTATCATTACATGCTCAGATTGGTGCACCTCTCTTTTCTGCAATAGACAGTGATTAGCACAGAGGCCCACAACTGGTCAAAGCAGAGAGGTTAACACATTGGAAGACTAGGATATCTCTATAGCACCTCTCCTCTTCATACCGAGAGATATTTGAAAAAAGGTGGTGGACAGATAAGATACAGGCACAATGAAAGAGTGTATGCTGGACAGAGTAGAGGAGCTGCACACACTCATAGCAGCTGTGATATCATACACAAGACATAGACAAGCTCAAGCTAGCCAAAGTCCCAACATGGGGAGAGAAGGTGGGCAAGAAGTCCCGCCCCATCTAAGATCCTGCTGTGTGGAGAGGAAGTTTTTCTTTTTCTTCTTCTTCTTTCTTTATTTTCTATCTTCCTTCCTTCCTTCCTTCCTTCCTTCCTTCCTTCCTTTCTTCCTCCCTCCCTCCCTCTCTCCCTTCTCTTTCTTCCTTCCTTCCTTCCTTCCTTCCTTCCTTCCTTCCTTCCTTCCTTCTTTCTTGATTTTTGTTTATTTGTTTGTTTGTTTGCTATGTGTGTGCTTGTGAGTGTGTGTGTATGTGTGTGTGTGTGTAGTCCTTGTATTTCATCCATGTTTCAGTGGCTGGCACACATCTGAAGATATAAAGGCAGCACAAATTATACCTGGTGACTACATTTAAAAAGAAAAAAGAAAAAGTATGCAATGCAAAGTTCAGTAGGTCCAAGGAAAGGGGAGATCTAGGAGGGAGAGTTGGTAAATATAATCAAAATTCAGTGGGTATAATTCTCAAAGGACTAATTAAACGTGGAGAAATATGGCTTGCCTTATTTAACCCTGGGTTATAATTTTAAGGCAATAACAAATATTGGAGTTGAGAACCAAGTTTGACTGTGAAACTTATACAGCCGTGAAATACTCATGACCCAGAATGAAGACAGAGTAATCTCAGGCTAATTCTATCAAGAGGCATGCTCATTTCTTTGATGTTGTTTTAATAGAACCTCCAAAATCTGGCATGTATTAATATACAAACACAGAACCCTCAGTAGAAAAGCCTACTGCAATGTTAGAAGCTGTGACTACACATGCTTCTGTTAAGTTGAAGTCGTTCTAGGAAAACTCCAAAGTAACCAGGAACTTAAGAGCATCTGCTGCGGTTCATTAGCACAGTGAGGCAACCCTGAGTCAATAGAGGATGTGGATGGCATGTGAAGACACTGCCACACAGGAGGAAGCACAGTGTGGAATAACACTATGTTAATGGTTCGCCAGGGCTGGCATTACTTTAAAAACTGTAATCTGTTGCCTGAGTTACTTTTTCTTTTCTTTCTCGTTCTACTGTTGCTTCCCTTCCCCTCCCCCTTCCCTTTCTCTCTTCTTTTCCTCCCTTTCTCCCCATTTCTTCCTTCTTCATTTCCCTTCCTTAGTTTTGATGTATGGTCTCACATTTCCTAGGGAGGCTTCAAACGTGGTTTGCACTTGAAGCTGACATTGGGTTTCTAATTAATATCTTATGAGGAATGTTGTACATGTCCCTTCTTGTTAATTATTTCATTATGTCCCACAAATACAAGAAAAATAAAGCTGGTTCTTGAAGCATTTAATAACTTTCTTCATCCTTGTAGGTCTGCGGTAAGAGAAGAGACAGAGAATAAAGCAACACCAATGAAGCATTAACTGCACTACGTTTAAAGCCAACTGATATCATTTTGTCTCTGAGAACTCATTCAAGGGGAGCTGGGGAAATGGCTTAGTTTGTAAAGCACTTATCTTGAGAGCATAAGGAGTTGAGTTTGAGTCTCAACAAATATGTATAAGAATCTGGGTGTGGCAACATGCATTTGCCATCCCAACACAGGGACTCACTGGCTCCAGCCAGTCTAGCTTCATTGGCCTGGATAGGGAAAGTCACTCTGTGTGTGCCTCTCCATCAGGGATGTCTCCTGGGACACAGTGGGAGGTATTGGTTCAGCAATGTATGTGTCAAATTATGCAGTGACGGAAAGCCCAGAATAGGCACGGTGTGGTGACTCAGAGCTTATAGTTTGGAGAAACTGTGAAATCACAAATGAAAGCTACTACTTGCAAGGAGGAACTTGTGTGTGATGAATGTGAGGAAGGGCCGGAAAGAAGATGAATGGGTGTCATGGAAGTGTTTATGTCAGCACCAGTGAGTCATTAGTGTTGGGTCTTGGATTTGGAGTGTTTGCTGTTTCTTCTAACAGCTGCCCTGCTGTTTTTGCTGCAGTTGTGTGGCTTCTCCACGGTTTGCAGCAATCCACATCAGTTTTGGAGCCTGAACTGAGAGGAAAATTATTTGAAGCTCCAAGGAGAGAACAAAGCAATCATGCCTCTGGGTAATCAGATGAACATTCTAGTGAGTCACATATGTATCAGGGTTCAGGTGATGTTGAGCCCTTTAGTAACATCAGTGTCTCTCACGATTACAGACAATGGATCTGAGCTGAGCTGCTCCAGGAGAATACAGAGGTAGCAACTTCAAGGCTGACACATAAAAGAAGCTGGTTCAGATTGCTCAGCAGCTGGGGGAGCTTGACACTAAATCTAAAGACTTGAGTTGGATCCCAGGACCCACATGGTCATTCTCTTATTCTCTCACCTCAAATGTTCTGAGGGATGTACCTCTCTCTCTGTCTCTGTCTCTCTGTCTCTCTGTTTCTCTCTGTCTCTGTCTCTCTCTCTCTCACACACACATACACACACACCACACACACACCACACACATACAAGCATACAAAGAAAAGCAAGCATACATACATAACACAGTGAGTAATTAAAACATAATTGTTGAAATAGGAGCGGCAGGGCTGCGTCCCTGGCACCCAGCCACCCGCATGGCTAGGTTATGCCCGAAATAATTACACGGAAACTGTATTCTTTTAAAACACTGCCTGGCCCGGCTAGTTCCAGCTTCTTATTGGCTAGCTCTTACATATTGTTCTAACCCATTTCTAATATTCTGTGTAGCCCACGAGCTGGCTTACCAGGGAGGATCTTAACCTGCTTCTGTCTGGAGCGGGAGAATCATGGCGACTCCTTCACTAAGCTTCTTTCTCCCAGAATTCTCTTCTGTTTTCTCCACCCACCTAAGGGTGGGCCTATCAAGGGGCCTAGGCAGTTTCTTTATTAATAAGAAATCACTCCCACATCACATAATAAGAAAGTCAGTTATGAAAGGAGTAGAAACTCATGCCCACTTAGAATACATTAAAAAAAAGAGATAGGATGGCTGAGAAAAACCTATGATAAACAAATGTAGAAGAGGTAGATATTATGCAAATGACCTCGGAAGGGTCATGAGCCTCATGCCCAGAGCTTTAGGAACAGATGTCTTCCCAAATCTCTAGTCTCACATTCTCAGATTGCTTCCACTTTCTTAATAAATGGCTCTATTTCTATTTATAACCACATACTCCTGCTATAATTATTTGTCCTGGGACACACAGACTTGGAAACTTCACTGGCTGCCCTCCAGATTCGGACCTGGGCCTATACATCACTGCAGGCTGCAAACTCATGAGACAAGTCACCTGTCATACCTACTCTTATCAGAGCCAGAAAGGACACTAGCTTATCTGCACTCACAGCTATGGCATGTACTTCCTGGCTCCAGTCTAAGGTACGCACTACAGGCATGCCTTTTTCCATAATGTGCATCCAGACATCTTAGACATCCAAATGTACCCTGAACCCTCAAGAGTTCTCTCCTTTTGTGTTCCTTCATTGCTCCCTATGGCCTTCCCCAAGCTGTGTATGGAATTTGCCCAGATTTCATTGCATTTTTTGATTGTCTGCCAGGCAGATGATAAGAGGCATCTGATCAAGGGCTTGCTTAAGTGCTCCATCCAGTGCTGTTGATGCGCTCTGCATTATTCATGCAGCACCACCCCGAACAAACCACACTTTGATTATACAGTCATTTTCCAGTCCATTCATTTACCAGACAAGTTAGAGATCACGGGAGATCAGAGGAGACACACTTATGAATCGATAATGAACTTTGGCTCTTCACCCCCTCTGTGTCCTCGGCTCCCTTTTTGGTGTGGGTAATCACTGGCAAGGGCTTTTCTGAAGATCAAATGAAGGGACAGATGGAAAAGTTCCCTGAATGGTAATGCACTGAATAAAGGGAGACACTTACCCTTGGAAGGCAGAGGCTTTGGGGAGAATGTAATCAGACAGACCTACTTCTGAATGTCAAAGTCTGTGAGTGGCCTCTGAGAATAACCTAAATTCTTACAGTCTGCTTCAGGGACTTCTGAGGAAAACAGGGCTTCAGTAGATAAACTGCCTGACATATAACCAGGAGGACCTCAGTCCCAATCCCTGACACCATGTAAAATTTCAAGTATTGCTGCACATGCCTCTTATTCCAGGGCTGGGTGGTAGAGAGGGTGCACAGGAAGGTGATCGTTGAAGATCCTTGGCCAGTTGGCCAAGTCTAGTTGACAAGTTTCACCTTTAGAGACTGTCTCTAAAGGTCAGGTACAAAGCCACTGAGGAAAGACAACCGTTGTTGAGCTATGGCCTCCTCATGTATGGACATACACACACACTAAGTACAAAAACTATATACATACAACACACCAATTCATGTGTGCATGTGACTACACACAAAGCAAAAGGACATCAGTCTACTGTCAGGATGGTAACCTGATCCAGGCCTCACAGGTGACAAGCATTCCATGATCTTCCCTTCCTTCCTTTTGTTCTGTTGGCCTCGCTCATTGACTCTCTCATGAACCCCAGCATTCTGTTTACCTTTCTCCAGTGTGAATGCAAGCTCAGCTGCCAGCTTGAGTCTACAATCCTACCATACAGATCTGCCTTATTGTTCTGCCTTCCCTCCAGGCCAAACACAGTAAAGTATATGCATAGGATTCTGGCTTCTTCATATGCATAAGCTTGAGAGTGCAGTCTCCAATCTGTTTTACCAGATTTTGCATATCCTTTGGGTGCTAATGGGGAACCCTGTGCTTGGGACAGGAAACAGTGACTGCATAAGTACACAAATTTCACGGGAAGATGAGGCAGACAGATGTTTCCTATGAGCTTACAATAAATGTGCAAACCTGGTGGGACATCCTGAGATTATATGTATCTATTGAAGTAAATAAAAAACAGAAGTTTATTGTTAGGCTTCAAATACACTCAGCTAAGTGAGAGTAACCTACTCAATTGCTTTTGTGTATGCAATATTTTTAATGAATTAATGCCTTCTAGATGGAGACTTCAGTAAAATTTCCTGATATCTTTATTACTTCTAGAACTGAATGTGTGAGAGAGCAGTCTAGCACCAAAAAGAAAATGTGTCCAAAAATAAGAAAATATGACCCGCTGAGATGACTCGGAAAGCATAAGCATTTGTTGTGCAAGCCTGACAGCTAGAATACCATGATAACAGAAGGCAACAATATAAAGATACTTCCAACTACTGAAAGTTGTCCTATGATTTCCATACATGTAAACACACACACCTCACACCATACACCAAATACTACTACTACTACTACTAATACTAATACTAATAATACTAATACTACTAATAATAAATTTTTAAATTGCATAACTTTCCCTTATCTCTTGGCCATGGATGGTTATTTATTATTTACTACTTTGTGTTTACACCCTGCAGGAAAGGGGTCAGCATGGAGGAAGTACTGATACTGGCAGGTAGCTGAAAACCTCTTGAACTTTGTTTGGCATGTGGACATAAATTGTTCATCAGATACCAGCTTACCCTCTTGTCAGATCCTCAATGCTCTGTCATGTCCAAGTGGACAAGTTAGACTCTTCTTTCCACAAGCCCTCTCACAAGTCTAAGAGCTTATAACTGCTGCTTCAAGACTTTGCCTGAAAGAAGAGTTGATGAAAACTTGCCTCTAAGGAGTTGCCTGACTGTAGGATCTAATATTGACAGCTTATGCAAATATAATTCTTTTATATATTTTATTTATATGATGATGCCACTTAAATGTGTAACCATGCCCAACTCTTGTGTGTCTGTGCATGTGTGCTTCTGTTTGTATGCATGGGTCTGCACCATCCATACACTGTGTGGATGTGAGCAGAGGGAGGTGGGCAGAATATGAGGCATCAGTGGTTGGGACATCAAGGTGACATTGACTCCCAGGATCAAATGCTGTGAAGACCCCACGACATGATGTATCTCACAGGATATCATTTGCAAAACAAAAATACAAAGATGATACATTTTATAACTTTAAAGATTTCTAGAAAAGTATTCTGAGCTCAGAAATTTGTGTGACTGCACTGGCCAGGGCTCCTGAAGATGCCACTAATGGTTGCTATTATCAAGTTGACAGGGAGTTCTTAGTCTGCAGCCAGGATCAAGCTCTGAAATCACTTTCCCCTCAAAGTTCCACTTTCATCATTTCAATATGATACATTGCTAAAAACCTGGTTCATGGCTGGCAAGTGTGCGCAGTAGATGAAGTGTCTTCTGTACAAGCCCAGTGGCCTAACTTCAATCTCTGGAATTCTCGTACTGGTAAAGGTAGAAAGAGAGGACCTACTCCACAACGCTGTCCTCTGACCTCCACAATTACATGGTGACACACCCACAGACACACTCAGACCCAAACCAACACCTACCATCATATACATACCTAATAAGTAACAAACAAAAGGTGATTTTTCAGAACTGTGTGAGTGTAGATGGAGTGGGCTGTCCTGTAGGCACCCCTGCCAGGCACATTCCTTGCTCTGGGTTTCTGAAATGCACTAACAAATTTGCTACTCTGTCTGGAAGATGTGGCCCTCCTTTGCATGGCAGGCACAAATTGTGTTTGACTAAAGACAGCAAGTTGTGTGCAGCATAAACTGTATCCAGACTCTTCTAATGGGCTAAACCGAGAATAATTTCTCTGAACCTTTAAAAATGTAGCTGTTTGTCTCTATTAAGCACATAGTTGGGTAGAGTGGGTATTCCAACCTTCTGAGCAATGACTCAGAGGATAGAGTGTAGTAAGGGGCCATTTGTTTGTTTCCCAGCCACCGGGCAGCTCAGACCCAAAATAACCACACAGAAATTCTCTTATTTAAATCACTGCTTGACCCCTTAGCTCTAGCTTCTTATTGGCTAACTCTTACATCTTAATTTAACCCATTTCTATTAATCTGTGTATTGCAACATGGCTGTGGTTCACTGGCAAGGTTTAGTGTCTGTTACTGGCAGGGCTACATGATTTTTTCCTTTACTCTACCGTCTTTCTCCAAGCATTCAATCTTGTTTTCCCGGCCTAGCTCTATTCATGCCAAATCAGTTTCTTTAATCATTAACCAATAAAAGCAACATATAAACAAAGGACCTCCCACATCATTTTTCCTTTTCTGTTTAAATAAGAAAAAAAGGTTATAACTTTAAAAGAACTCCCATATCAATAAAGAACATGAGGATCACAATGCTATCTCTAAACACTAACAATGTAGAAGATATGAAAGAAAGACATGGGCAGGGTTAAGGAATGGCTCAGTCAGTAAGCAGTTGGCATTGCAAGCATGAGGAACTGCATTAGATACCCAGAACTCACACGAAAATAAAAGCTGGATATGGTGGCACAAACTTTTAATCCTGCCACTTGGGAATCGGAGACAGGAGGATCCCTTATACTTGATGGCCAGCTGCCTAACTGATCAGTGAGCTCTGGGGTCCTGGTGAGAAATCCACTCTCAATAAATATCTCAATAAATAGATAAATATATCTATCAACTAATCAATAGTAGGCTGTGAGTCCTGAGTGATAACACTGGAGACTGACACATGACCTCCACAGTTATACATATTCATGTGCAAGCACATACATGTAGACATACAGAGACATTCAAACATATAAATACAGATAGAATAGAGGGACTGTCAACTGAGCTACTGGTCTTCTATATAATATTTTAAACACTAAATGCAGAAGTAGAAGGATGAGTATTTTTAAATATTACAGAATATGTACACACTCAGAGGCAGAATGTAAAAATATAGAGTAAGAATATGTTAGAAAAAGGCAGTTGATGTAGTCACAGAAAATGTCTTGTTCCTTGTTGGACTCTATATGTAAGATATCAAAGAAGTAAATGATCAGTTTCATAGGGAGAATATATTTGAACCTGGAGTGTATAAAAAGAACTTAAACTTATTTTCCAAACAGAATTTGTGTATGGTCCAAACTATTTTGTTTTACCAATCTTAGAGTCTACTGAGAATAAAGGCCGAAATTGCTATAGATAATATGAAAGAACACTTGTGAACAAGGGCTAAAATCCACTTTATAATCTGTGAAATATAACAAATGTTAATTTTTGAGATGAGACTGGACAATAAATAGTGAAACATTATTTCAGAATTATATATATATATGTATATATATACATATATATATGTGTGTGTGTGTGTGTGTGTGTGTGTGTGTGTGTGTTTGAGGCACTTAAAGCTCTGTGTGTTTTTCCCATCTCTGACATGAAAAAATAATCCCTGATAAAGAGAATGGGAGACACTGCACACACAGAAGTCAAGGCAGAAGAACCACAGCAGAGAGTCAGTGGGAGTTTCCTAGCTTCCTCCTCACATTGAAAGTTTTAGTTCTTAGAATATGGCTATGTGCCATCTGACACAAAGAAGCAGTCCCCTCTCTCTAACATAAGGATACCTGCACTGACATCAGGTGACAGTACTTGCAATAAACAGTGCATCCATCTCACAGTGATAAACTGTTCATCTTCCTTTCGCACAACACATTCCTGTACCACTTGCTGGGCAATCAATGAGACATTTGGAAATATTCCACCTGGGCCAGGAAGCCTGACTTCTTATCTGTGTGCAAAAATGAGATGCTGAAAGTAGAAGCACACACTGCAAGATTGGATTCTTTCTTAACCAGGAATACATGCAGGCTGCAAGGCTGGCTTCCAAATGAGATGGTAAGGAAGCTCTGCTGATGATCTTGACTCCAGGTCTTCCCAGGAGATTCCAGTCTGCACCTTGGGCCCCTGAGGTATGGGTTCTCTTGCTCCCAGTCAGTGACCAACTGACTTCTTGCTGTTGTGTGTTCTGATGAAGACTAGGCAGTCTCTGTTTCTGTCTCTGTCTCTATTTCTGTGTGTTTGTGTGTGTGGCATGAGTGTATGCACCATGTGCACATATGAAATATGCTGTTGTGTATCACAAGGAGTATTTGAGTTCCCCTATTGATGTGGGAAGTCCTTCTGTGTATGTTTTGCTTTTATTGGTCAATGAATATAGAAGCTTTTTTGGCCTGTGATAGGACAGAATATAGTTAAGCAGGAAAACTAAACTGAATGCTGGGAGAAAGAAGGTATAATTAGGGAGAAGCCATATAGCTGCCAGAGGAGACAGATGCCAGAACTTTGCTTGGTAAGCCACAGCCACATGGTGATACACAGATTAATAAAAATGGGTTAATTTAAGATACAAGAGTTAGCTAGAAATATGCATAAACTAATAGGCCAAGCAGTGTTTTAATTAATACAATTTCTGTGTGGTTATTTCGAGTCTGAGTGGCTAGAACAAATGATCAGCCTTTGCCAACCATATCCAAGGTGGACTTAGAATTCTGTTGTCCCTGCCCTAACACCTAGTGCTAAGTTTACGAATTTGAACCATGACTCTATACATGGTGGTGCTGAGACTATAGAATACAACCTAGGAATTTGCGCATGCTACATAAATATGATGTCGTCTGAGCTACTCTTGTGCTCTCCAGGGTGCCTTCATGATTTAAGGAAAAGAAAAGAGGCCCTGCTTGCCTGGAATGTATTTCAGATCTCCTTCATTCGGTCTACAACCTCATGTTGTCTTCTGAACGCCTGAAAGTACAGAGTATCAGAGCCATCAGTGTGGAAATGGAGAAGCTTGCCACAGTTCAAAGCAACACTGAGATGCCAGAAAGGACCTGGAATTCTTGCTCCATCCAACTTTCCTACATACTAGACTTGGAGCATGCACACCACAGACCTAGACTCTGAGAAGCTGGCTCAGAGTTCTTTAAGACCCTGAAGAATGATCCATCTCATGACCATTCCCTTAGGAACAGCAAGTTGCCACATCTTTGCTCATGATGCCTGCTCTTGATATCTCCTGGCTCTTTTACATCTTCTCCCTGAGTAAGTCAAGTCTGTTCTATGCAGGTTCCATCTGGTCATAAGGGCCTGTCTTCAGAATGGCTCCAGAGCTGAGAATCAGAGGACTGAATACTACTTGACTCTTTTGCCATTATCCAGAGTTCCTTCATAAATAAAATGGTTTGCTATGGTCTATGGTGTCATAGCCCTGTGTCTGTCAATGCCAGGAAGCCTATGACCAGAGAGTACCTCTTCAGGGACCATGGTCATGCTTCCTATACATCCCCACAAGAGTCAGCATTGACACCCATAGCATGGGGAATCCCTTACTCTGAGGAATCATCATCAGCCATTTTTTATGAGAGTACTAGGCCAGAAAAATCTTGGACACTATGGTTATAATTACAACTCCTTCATGTCCTAGCCTACTCAAACTCAGAGAATATCTCATCCATGGTAAAAGTGCCCTATTATGACTGTCTGGACCCCACAGATGGCTTGGTCTGTGGAACGTAAAACATAGGCTCACATCCACTTTCCTAGCCTAAGAAACACTGTGCTACAGGTTAAGGACAAACTCAAATCAGAAAAGGAAAAGGAGAAGGGGAGTGGGGGAGAAAGGGGAAGAGGGAGAGATATGGAGGAAAAAGATGAAAGAGAGATGGAAGAGAAAGAGGAGAAGTAGAGGAGGATGGGTGGAGGAGGAGGGGAGGACAACAAAAGGCCAGTAAGAGATGATATAAAGAGCTAGTGACATCGCTTGAGACCTTGGCTGCAAAGGATGCTCTCCTTTTCATGAGATGCCTTGCTGGGCACAGTCTTCCACTGGGCTTCCTAAATACTGGGCAGCCAGCTGGGCATGTGCTGGCTAGCCTGTCCTAGTCAACCAAGTTCCACATCTAGCAAGTCATCCCATAGCACAGAGCTGTCACAAATCTACCTCCCCAGAGACCAGGGAAGCAGTAACAGGAAGAAAATCCCTGCGTTAGAGCACCTGGAATGGGGTTTACCCCTCGCTCACCGACCAGGTAAGAGACAAGCCATCCACCTCTATTACCTTTGCCAGCCACTGCAGGGATAAGGGTGACCTGTTCCCGCTTGCCAAGCATCCTCAGTGGCATGTAAAACTCTGGCATTTTGTCAAATATGCAACAAGACAACCAGGCCGTAGATCATAATGTAGGTGCCTTGGATCATAAGAGGCAGGTGCTAGCGTCCTGCATTGCCCTTCAGTTTTCCCCACCTCTCCCACTGGACAAGTACTACATGGACTGGATGCACTATGTCTCTGCTCTTCTGTACTTTAACTTGCTTCCTCCCTATCCATCCATTGCCTTGGCCCAGGAGGCAGCTGAGCCTTCCATCATGTCTGTCCCTCTGCCTTCTCTTACAAACCCACCCACAGACACTGTTTCAACTCCTTTGGAGCTTTTGTCTGAGCCTTCACCCTCTAAGTCCCAGCTTACATGAACAAATCCTCCACCTCGATTTGTGTAGTTGCTGAGGTGAGACCTGATATAAATGAAGATTTATGTGACCACGGTTAAAGTTCCTCCCAGCCCTCTCCTCCCTTACCCCCTGACCCTTACTCTTACAGCATCCTTTTTGCAGGAGGGAATCCTCTTCACCAATGTAAGTATATTCCTCCCCTCCTCCTTCCTTCCCCATCACTCCTCTTGCTCCTTTATCCTGAGTCCCTCCCCCAGTCTTTTGTAGCTCAGCATCTCATACATCTGAACCTGTGATCTGGCAGCCTTCCTCACCTACCATGGTGAAGGAGATGGACTCTTCTTGCCCTTCCATTGTTCATTGTAGTGAAATTACTGCAGGCAAGGACTTGCAATGCTTCTGCCACTGCTGCCTGCAATGGAAGACAGTGCTCATCCATGAGATGGGGTCACCATCCACTGTCCTGCCTGTACCACCACCACCAGGCAGCTGAATGTCAGAGCAGGGCTAAAAGCTACAATAGACGAACTCTGATGTTTCCCTCCCCGCACTGATGAGCAGGGTTGTTGTCCCTGTAGGGGGTGGGTAAAAGCAGGAATCAAGCACTGACTTCCTCGATTTCCCATTTTTCCCTCCACCAAGACACTGTGCATGTGTTTTCAATTCTAGGTGTGTAAGTGACTATATACAATTTTGGGTTCTTTGAATCATATTGCTAGTAAGCATAATTACTGTCATTATAATTTATATTTGTCCATTATTACAAAAACCTGTATTTTATATATTAGTCATTAATGTGAAGTTTATTTTGTTGAGGTGTTTTCTGCTTATACCAACATTAGTTTGTTCATTACCTGACTTTGTAAATTTACTTTTCAATATGTGTTTAAAGAAAACTGATTTACCACCCACGGTGCTGAATTCTTAGCAGAATGATGACAAACCATTTGGTTTACTTAATGTGTCAAGCTTAACATTATGTCAAATACATAGGGAAGACATCTTCCCCTCCTTTTGTTTTAACTATCAGTTTTGAATTAAATGCTCACGTCTTTTTTACATTCATTGCTATATGAAAGAGGAAGGTATATTATGTCAACCGACAAAACCAAGCACAATTTTTTTTTTGAAAATCTAATATCAATAAGAAAAAGCTTGCAAAACAGTAGAAAAGCAGTCTAGGAACAAATAGTACGCGTTCCATTCTTGCCCACACTTGTAACCTGAAAGTTACTTCTATGTCCCGGATCACACACATAGCCGCCCATTGCACCTTGCTAAGAAAACCAGAAGGCTTTCAGGTTTGTACAAGGACGTTCATGAGTGCCATGAAGTATGACGGTCATCTCTAGAGGTTTTATATATTGGGATATGTATTGGCTTTGAAGGGGTGCTACTTAGGTCATGATGTATGGTATTCAGTGAGGTTTGGATTGAGTTTATCCCAGACCCATCTTGTCAAAGATTTAGGTTTGTCTAAACTAGATTTCCTTATTGATCCTGGTGGTCTCTCCCCAAACAGGGTGTTTCTAAGCTAAGAGGCAACAACATATGGGTAGTTTTCTGTTTTGATCAAGAGGCTACACAATTCTTTGCTCAATGGACATGTAGCATTTTCCCATGATGCATCTGATTTTAAACATTTACACACTGAACTATAGTTCAGGCTAGATTAATGTACTGCCTCTAGTTCTCAGTACATTCTGGGATGTGTTTGACCACAAAACAAGTTGGCTAAGGTTTGCTAAATTGTTGCTTGTAGCAGCTCAGGTGGAGTGACTGGTTACTTTGTTGGAGAGGAATATTACTTTGCTGGAGAGCTCAATATAGTTAGTGATCAAAGGTTTCTAAACTACTCATGAAAACTCCCTGCCTCAGTAAAGTTACCTGAGTGATGGCAAATGGTGAAGACCGAAGCTTCAGGGGAATATGTACGCCATCGGGGCACTGTCTTATAAGGAAATTTAAGTGGTTTTTATGTAGTCCCAGCTCTCAAGAATGAATGCTTATAATAGAGCAGTGCTGACTGCCCCTCCCCAGCACCAGGTTCCAGCTTCCTGATTTGCCATCTCTCTATATTGCCTGCATTTCCCCAGGATGCCACCATGAGGCCCTCACAAAACACAAAACCAGTGTAGCTGCCTTAAGTTGGACTTTCTGACTGTGAAGTAAGAAACTTTATTTATTTATTGTATATACTATTTTGAAGCATTTGGAATGTTCTGAAAAGCCCATGTATTAAAAGTTAGGTTCCATCCAAACCATAGTGCTGTTGGAAGGTACTGGAAGCCTTGGGGAGTCCAACCTAGTTAGAAATCTTGCAGTCATGGAGCATGTGACCTTAATAAAAATAATAGGATCACAGTGACCTTTGGTTTTCTTCTTGAAATATCTCAAAGCAACAGGAGATCAATCATGAGCTGAAACCCCTCAAAGTTGACCCCAAAGAACTTTTCTCTCTCTGATAATTACTTTCATAGTTGTCATGACAAGAAAGCTAAGGATCACACATATGCTATGTTGGCTGTTTTGTTATAGAGTGGAAATAGAGTAATTACACTCTCCATATCAGACTTAAGACAGGACTAGAAATTGTCAAGGACGGGGAAAGAGGTAAAGTAGTTAGGATGACATGAAGGAAACCATATAAGGGAATGAAGAGATGGCTCAGGGTTAACAATGTTGCCTTCTTTTCCAGAGTACCCAAATTCAGTTCGCAGTACCTGCATGCAGACTCACAGCTATCTGTGACTGCAGTTCCTGGGACCCAGTTCCTTCTTTTGGACTCGGTATATACAACAAACAAATAACACACACCCACAGTGCACACACACAGTGCACAGACATTACTTGTGGGCCAAACATTAATACATAAAAATTTTGCCTTTTTATAAAGAAATATGCATATGTGTTCTAACGTTTTCTCTCCATTGTAAAAGTTTAAAAACAAGTATAGATGATCTTAGCTTCAGCCAATAGTTCCCTAATGCAGTTAAAAAAAGAAACATAGCAGACTATTTCCTGTGAAAATTAAAGGAAATCATGAATCAAGGCTGAGGACGTAGCATGATGCCCTAGTTTTGTTTATTGCTGCTGTGATACCATATTCTGATAAGAGTAACTTAGAGGAAGGGTTTATTTTTAAAAGCTCATGATTTCAGCTCATAGTCCACTAAAGAAGTGAAGTCACAGCTACAAGAGCTAAAGAAACAGTTCGCATTACATTCACAGTCAAGAGCAGAGACCAGAGCATGGCTGCACTCAGCTTGTTATTTTGTTTTTGTTTTTCTTGTTGTTTTGGAGCATTGTCTTATAGGTTCTAGCTCTCCTGCTAGGGAATGATGCCACCTACAGCAGTCAGAAGGCAGATCTTTTAACCTCAATTAATATAATCTGAGTAATTCCTCACACACATGCCTGCATGTCAAGCTAATCTAGCCAATTCATCATAAATAAACTCTTCCCAGGAGACTTTAAGTATGTCCCTTCACACTCAGTCAGTAATTCCCCCATATCACCATGCATGAGGACCTGAGTTCAATTTCCAGTATCAATATAATAAATGCTTGGCAAGGTAATACGTGCCTGTAGTTCTTGCATTATCAAAGTGGAAACAGGGAAATCCTTGGGCATTACTAGCCTGCTGGCCTAGCTGAATGGGCAAGATGCAAGTTTACTGAGAATGCATATGAGTGTGTACAGGGTGTACAGGGGAAATGTATGTGAGAGGGTACAGATATCTTCTTTCATTCTCCACCTATTTCATTAAGACAGAGTGTTTCTCTGAACCTGAGGCCATGAATTTTAATACGTGCAAGTATGACCAGTATCCATGTGCATTTTGTTTCATCAATCTTGCTTCCAGAATTTCTTATATATGCAGTCAAATATTTGCATAATGTTAAGTGTGCAAAGACACTAGACCATCATTTATTATCTCTCATATTTATTTTTATCAATCTATCATCTATCTCTCTTTCATCTGTCTATCATCTATCTGTATAAGTTTATAGACATGTGTGTATGCAGAAGCTAGAGGTCAACCTTCGCTTCTGTTCATCAGGTGCTGTCTACCCTAGATTTTGGAAGAGAGTTTCTTACAGATAGGCAGTCCATGAATTAGGCTATTCTGCCTACCTAGCAATCATAGGGACACCCCTCTACCTCACCAGAATTAGGGTTACATCCATTGACATCACACCCAGTTCTTTACCCTGTAATTTAATTTGGGTTTTCAGATTTGTTCAGCAAACATATTGCTGTCTGAGCTCTCTTCAGATCATACTATTTTTAATAGTGGTAATTAGTGACAAGCTACATGCCCATTAGTTGAAGAGAGATTGAGAGAAATTATGATAAGCCCACACAATTTGATATCATGAATCTTTAAAAGAAATGAAGGTTTTCAGTTCTTGATCTGAGAAATTTACTAAGATATATTCTTATGTGGGAAAATCTCAATGTTTAAACTGTTTAAGTAGAAGAGTTGCCTTTGCATGTGGAAATGCAGAGCATCCCTGAATGCCACAGAGCAACCAGAAAAGAGGGTGCTTGTTTTGTTTGAGAGTAGAGATACCCAGAGACTCATGTGTCTATTCTCACTTTTGAGTATATATGTGTGGTTTGTGTGAATATGCCTGTGTGAGTAGCTGGTGTTACAGTTACAGGCCCAAAGCTGATGGGGGGAATATTTCTTAATCATTCTTCAACTATTCTTTGAGCCAGGGCCTCTGAAACCCTGACTTCCCTATATGGCTAGTCTCCTTGAAATCCCTTACCTTTTTCCAAAGGATACAAGCAAAGGTGGGCTGCCATACATACTTGACATTTACCTGGGCTCCAGGTATTGAGATTGTTGTCTTCTACCTTAAACAGAAATTGTTTTAATTGTTGAGTTACCTCCTAAGCCGTCAGGAGACTTTCAAATACCATTACATACATTTCAGCGTATTAATACAAAGAAATAAAAAAACTAAACCAATCTTAGTCAAAGTACCACACTATCATGAAGATGGATATCTCTGCCCTTTTGCATGAAACAATGGCTTGAAAGCGGTGTCAAGCCTGGTGCATGGGTGCTTCTTCTCATGTTGCTACCTGATATAGAGCCTGTCCTCACTATGACTTCTACCCATACGGAAGGTGTGGTCAAAAGGGTAAACTGGTCTTAGAATATCACTGTACTTTGTCATAGATTTGACTGCATTCTATAGCAAATAACTCTTACATTTATATCTTCATAAATGTACCTTGTTCATCAATTGTACACTTGCACAAGACACTTATATATGAAATAATCTTGATTACAACAGTCATTCTCCTCCAAGTTACATGCCCTAATTGTGGTGCTCAGCACACTAATATAACTTGGGATCCCTATATTTGCACGCAGCGTACACATTCCATAGGTGCCTAGACTCTTAATACAAAACACCCCTCCAGTGCCAAATGTGCTGTGCTGTGTGTGTGGTATGGTGTGTGTCTCTGTATGTATGGTGTGTGTAGGTCAGAGGACAGACGGGGCAGACATAGGCCTTGTCCACCGTTCACCTTGTTTGTGTCACAGTCTCCTGTGTATACCAGTCTTGATGGCCTGTGAACTTCCAGGAGGAGTCTTTGCCTCACTTTTTGCCAGAAGAAATCTGTGGTTAGAAATAAATGCTATATGTCTCAGTTCTGTGGGTCCTAGGGACTCAAACCCATGTTCCTCTCTGAATGTCTCTGTAGCGCTGGTTCCTTGACTTAACATTTATCATGGACATTGAATGCATGGGCCTCAGACCTTATCCAAAGTTATCTCATTTATCCTCAAAATAGTCTTCTGAGGTGAGTAACATTTTTAGGAAAAGCTTTAGGTGTGTGGATTAAAACTTTGGGAAGGTGAATGTGTTTTACAGGACAGAGGCCCCAGGAATGGGAGGCACATTCATGATACACATAGAGTGAGCAGATTTGCTCAAAGGCCGAAGATTTTATGTTGAAATGATAACATTGGGCCAGCTCCTCATTTGAATTAATGTAAGGACACAGAGAAAGACATATTGAATGTAGCTGTCTTACTGCTCTCTGGTCTGCCTCTGCAACTTTGCTTTCTATTATTTCAATATACCCCCTAAAATCAAACCACTCTGGCTTGCCTGTGGAGAGGCCAGAAAACCAGGAGATGGACCACTTAGCTTTTGGCCCTGTGCTCTTTTTATCTACAAAGTCACCCAGAGACCAGGGTGTAATTGTCCCCTGAGGAAAATTTCATATCTTTACTGCATTATTCAGCAATTTTAGCTGGTAGTTTCTTCATCTATTTCATAGAGAGGGTTACATATTTTGTTTTACATTTCTTTGAAAAGTGGCTCCAGGGATTAGACTAGGTCCTATGCCTGTGCAGAGTCTTTAATATCTGTAATGGAAAACTCAAAGGTCACTTTCTTCCTTCAGAGTTTCTGTTTCCTCAATTTTTAATTCTGACAGCAGTAATAGAGAGATCTGGAATTTTGGTGTTTGGAAAGAATGAAACTGATACAGAGGTCATGCTTGTATTTAACATCGGCGATGACCATTAAAGGCTTCTCTGTTTCGCAAATGGTACAGTGGAGATAAAGAAGTGTGGCTTGAATGTTAGGCACGAAGACACAGTTGCTGACATGAGTCTAAACTGCTGGTCCACTAACTAGAATGCATGACTTAGAAAATCAGCACCCCCTGAGAGGGGCGTTGAGTAAGTAAGCAGCACGGTGCAGGCATTTACATAGCTAATAGTGTCAATGCTAACTTGCGTTCTGTGTGAGTTCAAACATCAGGATCATGGTTATACTGGCACAACCTGTAGACAGTTGGGTGTTTGTGTTGAGCAAGACTAAAGACAGTAAAGAAATGAGTTAAATAACCTTTTATACTAAATTTGAGGAAATCTGTATATAAGGATAAAGAAAAATTAAATAAATAAAGTAATTCTATCTATATTAACTTTTGAGCTTCTACAATTAAGCGAGATGATATGTTAAAAGGAAACCATAATAGTTCTTGGGATTCAGTCTGTCTATGTGTATTTCTGATGTCTGTACCTGATGTGGGAAGTCATTCTGTATATGTGCTGATTTTATTGGTTATTGAATAAAGCTGCTTTGGCCTATGACATGGCAGAATAGAGTAAGGTGGGAATTCCAAGAAAGTAGAGGAGGAAAGAAGGTGCAGTCAGGGAGATGCCATGTAGCTGCCTAAGGAGAAAGATGCCTGCTGGAAACGTGTTGGTAGGCCACAACTTCGTGATGATTCACAGTTTAAGAGAAATGGGTTATTTTTAGAGGTAATATGCTTGAGTCATTGGTCAAACAAAGCTGCAATTAATATAGTTTCTGTGTGATTACCTTGCATCTGGATAGCAAAAAAAAATAAATAAATAAACAAACAGCCTCTACCTACATGTACTTGTGTGTGCATTGTTTGTTTGACTTGCATGTTAGGCTTTCATTGTTGTAGTAAGGCGGCTTATTTGTTTCCTGGCCGCCCAGCAGCTCAGACCCAAAATAATCACACAGAAACTGTTATTTAAATTACTGCTGGTGAATATTTTGAAATTTCTTTTAAGCACATCCCTTTGTTTTTCTTCCTGTTTTCATACTTGTCATTGTTAATTTTTTTTGCTGTTTTCCAACTGTGATGCTCCAAGTTGACATGCCCAGGAATTGGAGGTGAGCAATAAACACCAAGGCAAAGACAGATTCCTTTAATGTGTATAGGATCTGATGCCAGAGAGTCTGGGTTTGAGACTGAAGTCTGTATCTCTTGTTTAGTTCATTGTCCTTCCATATCTGTAGTGGTTCCAAGATAGCAATTCAGTCAGGAGTTCATGTCCTTTACATAATGCCTCAATATTACCACAGAAAATGTTAGCAGACAGGGAAGATGTCTCAGTGTATAAAACCCTCACCTCACAATCATGAGGTCTCATATTTGGATTACTAGAACCCATGTAAAAGTCAGTTGTGACAATGCACATCCAGAATTCCATTGTTTCATGGTCAGATGTGAGGAAGAAACACAAGAACTCTCAGAAGATCATGGACTAGAGCGAGAGTCATTCACAGAAGTGTACAACAAAGAGATATTCTCTCAAACAAGGTGAAGTACTAACACAAAAGGGTTGATCCTCTGTCTTCTTTAACTTCAATTTTCAGCTGTTCTAAAGTCATATGAGAGGAAAGCCTTAATTGTTGAGTTGTCTAAATAAGATGGTCTGTGGGGCAGTTGTGTTGATTGTCAATTGGCATAGGAAGAGTGAGATCATGATGGGCAATGCTGTTTCTAGCAGGTGCTCTAAAACTGTAGAAGAAAGTTATCTAAGTGTAACAATGCCTTCAAGTCAGTTAGCAAATTGTATACTCCATAATTCCTGATGTACCTTTGTGCTGTGTTTGCAGGCAATACTGTGTAGAGTAGCAATCATCCCTACACTCGAGTTTTGCAGATGCTGTTTTGACTTATTTCCAATAGTGGTCTATGACCTCAGTTGCAAATACAAATAAACCCTCTTCTCTCCAAAGTTGCTTTTGGTCAGCACAGAAATACAACTAGAATGCCCTCTGGCTTCTATATATCTATCCGGCCATATCCATGCTGACACATATACACATACACATGTCTCACATATTAGAAAACCCTACACACATTCTGATGTGCATTTTAAATAATCTTTGCACTAATTATAGTACCTAATAAAATAGAGTTTTATGAATAGTTGTTATAGTATATAGGGATTGTGAGTAATAGAGAGGAAGATAAGTGGGGAAAGAGGAAAGGAAGCATGCTTAATATAGATGCAACCTCTAGCTTTGTTCGTTTTTTGCTAGTATATCTGTGGGGGGATGGTATCTCATTATATAGCCCCAAACTAGTAATGTTTCTACCTTAAAACCCTAGTGTTATAAAGACAGTCATACATCTCACTATCCAGAAATATTTTCTGAATATTTCCAATTCACAATCAGTTTAATACATATATAGAGAGCCCATAGATAGAGGAAAGGCTATATAAAGAAAGCTATCTACTTTCTCTTCATTATTTCAGTCAATCAAAAGAGGATGTGTATGTGTTTATGAGGACAAAGTACTACCATTTAGTAGGGCTGTGAAAGCCAGTGAGGCTTGTGACAGGTGATCACAGGCATCAGCAATCGTTTTCACTAGACTGGGCATCATTACAATAACTCATCTGGGGATTTTCTTGTCTCCAATTTGATGATCTGGTGGTCTGGTCTTGCTGTTGCTGAGTTCTGTGGGACCTGCCACTCCATAATTCAAGTAAAGGTGATAAGAAGGGAGGAGCTCCTAGGGCATGCCAAGAGTCTCCTTTATTGTAATTTGCAGTCCTGCTGACCCAAAAGCATGCAAATTGTAAAACAAGAATAATGATTCTTTTTACCTCCTTGACTCTCTTTGGTACTAACGATGAACCAGAGCTGATTTTTCTCTGTCTCTCTTTCCCTCTTCAGTCTCCCCCTCCCTGCCTTTTGTGGGTATTATAAATTAAACCCAGGTCTTTTGGTTTCTATTTCCATGTTCTTCTTTTCATCCTTGTCTGACTGTCAGTCAGTCAGTCAGTCTCTCTCTCTCTCTCTCTCTCTCTCTCTCTCTCTCTCTCTCTCT
>NW_026068175.1:1056164-1058335 GCF_014885135.2 Alexandromys fortis | reverse complement strand
TAGTCAGAGAGTCGCCATGATTCTCCCGCTCCAGACAGATGCAGGTTAAGATCCTCCCTGGTAAGCCAGCTCGTGGGCTACACAGAATATTAGAAATGGGTTAGCACACTATGTAAGAGCTAACCAATAAGAAACTGGAACTAGCCAGGCCAGGCAGTGTTTAATAGAATACAGTTTCCGTGTAATTATTTCTGGGCATAAGCTAGCCATGAGGGTGGCCGGGTGCCGGGGACACAGCCCCGCCGCTCGTAATTCAACACTCTCTCTTTCTCACCATCTATCTCTGTGTTTGTCCTGTACCCCTGTGTTTCTTCTCCTGTCTCTGTCTCTGTACGTTGTTCTCTGTCCCTCTACTTCTAGAGTGCTTGAGAATGAACTGAGGCCTCAGGCTTGCTTATCATGCTCCTCTTCTAAAGGAAACCTCAAGTCTATATATTGTGGCTCTGGATTCTTCTGTGTAGCTCCTCAAATATCAACTGTCATTGTACTCTAGGAAAGAAAGGCATTGGACATACATGGCCTTTGCTGCAAAACAGAAATAATACTTAGCTGGGGAGATAATATAGACAGAAATGTATTTGACATGTAAACATATGAACCTGTGTCAATCATTATCATCGTTGTAGAAGGCAAGCTCGTAAACCCTTCATCAGGAAAGGATCATGAGGAGAATCCCTGCGTCTCCTTAGCTACCAGTCTGGCCTATTAAATGAGCCCCAGGACTCAAGGAGAGGCTCTGTATTAAAATTTGACTTTTGAGTCTCTTGAGGAGCAACACTCACATATTATGACATTTGACCTACATGGGCACAGAGACACAGATGAACACACAACACAAGTGTACATATTTGCACCATCCTTTCTAACAATTCAGGTTTTTTTGATTCATTGTGCCAAGGCTCTTCCAATTCACCAAACATTCTGTCTCCTCAGTTAATTTTGAGCTAATCAATATCCAGTGTTTATCTATGCCACGTTGTATATGCCATCTAGTAGCTTTCTATTAACTCAAGGTACTCAAGTGAGGAAGTGTCTCTTCCGTCTGAATGCTTGGTCTTATGATTTGTTTTCGTCATTGTTTAGTTGCTTCTGCAGATTTCCAGACACTGAGGCTGTGATATCAGTACCAATCAGCACACAAATGGTGATGCAATGAAAAGCACACCTTTATCATGCTGGCACATGAGCACAGGGCTGTCACCACTTTTGTCTGAGGGGCTACTATGTTTGCCCTCTATTATGTCCATGTAAGGGGACACCAAATGGCAGGGAATAAGAATATAAAATCTTCCTTGGGTTTGTTTGTTTTGTTTTTCTTCTCTCTCTCTCTCTCTCTCTCTCTCTCTCTCTCTCTCTCTCTCTCTCTCTCTCCATGTGTGTGTGAGTGTGTGTAGTTTTTATTCATATGTGTTTATATGGTGGCTAGCAATATCTGCCATTTGTCTTCCCAGATTGTTCTCTTCTGATACATTAAAACAGGATCTCTTAATTGAACTCAGGTTAAACCTGAATTGCTGGTTCAGGTAGCCAATTCACCCTGTGGATCTTCTCTTCAGGTTGTGATTATGGACAGGCAGTCATATTTAGTGAGGATTCCAACCCTGGTCTTCAAGTTTGATGCAAGCACTTGACCCATTTTCCAGTCGTCAGATAAGAAAGGCTTGAAAATGAATAGTTGAAAATAATATTTCACAGTTGAAACTGTGACTATGTTTTGCGTTTCATTGACATTGTTAAATGTGTTCTACTGTTTAATATGCCTACATGTGCATACCTCTCTTAAAATAAAGGTTCCTGTTATCTCATATGCTGGAGCAAACATATTCTATGAGATCCCTGGGATTTGGGCATCCTGTGAGACCTTCCCACTAATGAGTACAGAGCTGCAGCTGTGTGCACATTAAACTCATCCCTCCTGCAAACCTCAAGTCCAACAGTCTGTACCTCAGGGCCAGTGTTTGTAATCTTAGCACACTCCTACTGGACACAAGATGGGAAGTGGAGACAGTGGGTTTTCCAGACCTCACCTGTCAGCTAGCCTGGCCTTTGCAGCCCTGAACAAGGATAAACCCACCTTAAACTAGGTGGAAAGGACAGGACCACCACCTGAAGGTTCTTCTGAACCCTGCCTGCTCTCTCTCTCTCTCTCTCTCTCTCTCTCTCTCTCTCTC
>NW_026068175.1:1042212-1056129 GCF_014885135.2 Alexandromys fortis | reverse complement strand
CTCTCTCTCTTACACACACACACACACACACACACACACACACACACACACACACACACACACATGAATCCACACAGACAAAAAGAATAAAACTAAATGCAAGTCAAAATAATACAGACGGTAACAGGAATAGTGACTATTAGGAATGTTTATGAAAAACTGGTCAAATATCATCTCTTCTGAGGGCTTCACATGTTTACTGTTCCTCACCATGAGCTCCTGGATAGCTATCCTTATTTTCTACTTCACAGATTAAAGCAGGAAAATCAGAAGAGACAAGGCATTGCTTTAAGCACATAGCAACACTGCACAAGATTACTATTTTATGTATCCATTCTTTATTTTTACTGTATATCCTTTGATAATTTTATAAAATACTATGAATATGGGTCAAACCTACCTTACCTAGCTGCCTTCAACTCCTAGGATGGAGAAGAAACATAATCACCTGTCACCTTGAGCTGAAAGAGTGTAGTGAGCACATTACATAGTGTATATATGAAGATAGATAGTGAGAGTAGCAATGAGTTGCAGACACAGTTTTACGTAGACAGTTGTTGAATAATGAGTTTTAGATCATGGAAAGATGGCTTAGCACCTAGGATATAAGCTTTTCAACAGGAGTTTGAACCCCAGAATTCCCTGAAAATGCCAGATGTGATGGCATGTATCAGCAATCCCAGCACTGCTGTGGGATATACGAGGCAGAGAGAGGATAATTATCTACAAGTTCAGGACCAAAATAGCCTGGAGTGAAGCACGGGGGCAGAAAGAATAGGGAATGCAGTTCCTTAGCAAGGTGGAAGGTGAGAACTGACTCCTGAAGGTCATTCTCTGACCTCCACATGTACAACATGGTGCACACATGTCCCACTTATGTACACATACACACAGACAGAAAATAAGTGTTATTTTTAAAGAAAGAATAATATTCCAACTAAAACTTCTCTGGCATCATGAACCATAACATAGTCAATAAATACTGCAACTTCTAGTGTAAAATCAGCTAAGAAATTAAAAAAAAATCTATGAGCACAATGGAATGAGTTTGTAAGAATCACCCTTCTGTGAGAGCTAGATTTGTTGTGCTCAAAGTTCTCCTTGCTTTAACCTGTTTCCCACTTGTGAACAGAATTGTGTTGGGAAAATTATGCTTTTTATTGAGAAGGGACATGAAGTCATATTACATATATTCTTAGGACACTCATGAAAGACCCAGGATGTTTACATGGACAGGTGCTTAGTAGGCTAAGGGGATATAGGTTTTTATTTGGAAGTGAGTATATGTTGTTCAAATGGCAAATTCAAGTCCAGTTTCCATCATGGTGCTGCCTGAATATGGTGGGTAATTAAATGCAGTCTTGGAAATACTTTAGTGGAAGTGATCTCTGTAATCACCAGGGTTAAATATTCTTGCTTTATTTACTGTGTTATTTCGCAACCATTTAATATATACAATGAATATCCATGAGTGGAGTTACTGATCCCTGTTTCCATTCTCAAATTGCTTGAACTGCATGGGGTGCCATACCTCTTACAGACACTACAGAACTCTCAGACTAAATAAAAGACGTCAGTTCTATGGCAGTTAGGAAGGCAGAGGATTCACAGGGCAGTAAGAAGGGTGGGGAGATGGGTAAGGAAAGCACTTATCTCACAAGCATAAGGGCCTGAATTTAATGTCCAGAACACACATAAAAAGCAGCAAGGTAACCTGCTTTTGTAAACCCAGAAACGGTAAAATGGGTGGCAGAGGCAGGCCGAACTCTTGCAGCTCTCTGACCAGGTAGCCTAGCCTATCTATGAAGTTCTAGGTCAACAAAAGACTCTGCTTTAACCACAAAACAGAAGAAACCTTAGGAGCAACATTCTAGGTTGTTTCTGACTTACACACACACACATATACACACACACACACATGCACACACCATAGTCGAGCCTTATATCATCAGCAGCATTCAGAAACAAGTTATCAAGAGAATCTGAATGCACCTAAATTGGGGAGGATGGACAAAAACGTATGGGAAAAAAATATCTTCCTTCAGAAGAAATACCAGTGAGAGAAGGAAGGATAGACTGTGGGCCATGAGAATGGAGACATCAAGGATGGGGAGAAATATCTCTCTGTTGTGAGTCTTGGAAACTGCCAGGTAGACTACATTTGGTGCTATCAGTAAAGAAGGAGTCTGCCTGTGTGCTTGGACCTAAGGTATTCTCTCACATGTTAAAATCTGGTACTCATCGCGAATCTGTTGAGAGAGTATTGGACTTTTAAGAGACGAGATTTGGTGGGAGCTCTTTCATAAACAGCAGTGGAAGAAGCTGCCCTGAAGGGAGATCAAAAGTCCCAGATCCTTCATTTCTCTCTTCTGTTTCTCATCCAAAAAGTGAGAAGTTTTTTCCTCCTCTCACTGTGCCCAGTGTGATGTGCTACCTTAGAGATATCTGATTGAGTAGGTAGGGCAAGACGCCAGGAGGAACGCCAACACTGAGCACAGTAAATCCTTTCTCTTCATAAGACGCTTATCTCAGCCATTTGCCACAGTCACAGAAAGGTGGGTGAAATGATGTTGAAAAAGTTGTTTTCCTCTGGGACAGGGTCTCATTTTCCCAGGTTATCTTCAAACTAACTATGTAGCCAAAGATGATCATGAACAGTTTGCTGTCCTATCTCTACCTCCTGGGTGCCGGGGATTATAGTGTACCCCATCTTTCCTGGTTTATGGAGTACTGAGGATTAAATGAAGGGATGTTCTGCATGCCAATTAAGAGCTCTACCGATTGAACAACATCCCAACCTGTGAAAGAGAATTTCAACAAATTTTGTGCTCAGGGCTTTAGAGATCACTCAGCTGTTAAGATAGCTTTTTAATTCTTCCTCAAGACCCGAGATCAGTTTCAAGCACCCATGCTGAGTGTTTTACAAGTGCTGGCAAGTCCTGTTCCAGGCAATCAAATGCCTTTTTCTGGCATTGCAGGCATCCACACAAGTGACACACACAGCATAGACAGAAATTGTCTTAGTTACTTTTCTATTGATATTTAAAGGTACCATACCAGGGCAAACTATAAAAGAACAAGTTTATTGGGAATTTGATCACAATTTTAGTGGCTTGGTCCATGACCATCATGACATCAGGCAGGCAAGCATGGCTCTGGAGCAGTAGCTGAGAGCTTACATGTTGAGACAACAACAGAAAGAGAGAGAGAGAGAGAGAGAGAGAGAGAGAGAGAGAGAGAGAGAGAGAGAGAGAGAGAGAGAGAGAGAAAACCAACTAGAATGATGGAATGATATGGACTTATGAAACATCAGAGAACACTCCCAGTGACATACCCTCTCCAGAAATACTACACCTCTATAATCAAGGCCAAACCTCCTAATTCTTCTCAAAAAGTTCCATGTATTAGGGCCCAAAGTACTCAAGCACATGAACCCATGAGAGTTATTCTTATTCAAATCACCACATTAAAAATATAAAAAAATAACTGAAAACTAAAATAAATTCTGTTTCCTGCCTTTGGAAAGTATCAGCCATATTGGAAAGGGACAGACATCAGGGCAGCCTAGCCTAAAAGAAATTGAACTATTACCTTTCTGTTCCTTTATCAACTTTTTCAGTTGCTGAAAAATAGACAGCAAAATTTGCTTTGAGATCTCAATTTCTCCAGAGTTCTTTAAGCCAGGGATTTGGTAGGCTATTGACCACTGAAACCTCTTCATTTCTGCATTTTCATTCTTTCTTTTTGCATTAATGGTAGAGCACAGCCTAGCACTGCACTACAGTATTTGAAGATTCCAGAAGATACTGTGGAGTATTAAGAAGAAGGTGCTGCTCAGAAAGCAGACTCTGATTTGAAAAGGGGGTAGTGGCGTGGAGTGCTCAGACTGAGTGGAGGACACATTAGTCACTGCATTCACAAGGAACCAACCTAGACTGACACAAAGATAGCAGAGAAGCCAAGATTCCCATGCCCCAAGCAAAGCAGACCACAGTTTGCAGCAGTTGCAGGGAGCTTACACCTGACCTACTTAGGGTTTCAGTGTCTCTAGCTGCCTCAGCGGAAGGCACCTGCAGTGACAGGCATAGCTGAGCTGTTTTCACCTGAGACTCTCAGAGCACAAAACTACATAAACTACATATGTCTGGCTACATAAAATGGAAGAGTCTTGTATTTTAGCATTCTGAACAAATGTATGCCACCAAATGGAGGAACCCTGATGAACCACCAAATGCAATCATGCTCCCATGGTTCTGTTTCTCTCCTTCTTCAAAGGCATACCCATCATATGAGACTGTAAACACAGAGGGATTTGAAACCTATTAAGGGTCAGATCCTTTCCAACATGAATGTCCACTCTTTTGGCTTATCTGGGCCATGTTTGATGAAAAAGAACTGTCCTGGGCCACACATTAAATCCAAGGAATCCTCCTCACAGTCTATATGTCTAGGGCTGTATATATGTTTTTTTTTTTCTGCATGATATCATGACACAGTGTCATTTTTATAGCATCATCACAGTGTCTTCCAGATAGTCCCTTTTCCCCTGATGTTAAAACTGGGTATTAGACTGTATAAATATTGTGCCCAGAGTCACAGAAATGAAAGGTTTCTTCATCACACTGCATCCTGGGTCCTAGGACCATTTAGCCACATAATCCATTCTTCTCTGTCCCACAGTCAGCACTCACATCTGGGGATTAATTCTCCAGTCATCAGTGTCCCCTTTCATCCTTTCAATTCTAATCGGAAGAACTGTCCTGGTTCCAGATTGATCTTCATGAAGGTCCTTGACTCTGATCCACTGTCACTTATTGGGCCTAATGTGTTCTCCTCAGTTTATAGCTCAATCCTATCATGACAGACTCCATTGGGTTCCTACTGCCTCTCTGTCTTGAACACACTCACTTACACTTTCAGGGTTGAGAGTTCTGTTTGTGACTTTTGCCAAGTCTGACATTTCTCCTCTAAAGGCATTGAAACGAAACCCTGTGTATCCTACATCTTCCACCTCAAGGAGATTTTGATTTCCTCTCATTCTCCTTTTCTTTTCAAATCTTAAGATGCATATTTATTAAACTCATGCTGGCTGTTGAGATCAACAAGCTTAACGTATTTGACAGAACACTGAGTTGTTTTTTTAAACTCCGCTTGAATCCTGCTTTTTTCCATTAGTGTGCAGCACTATGCAAGCTGTTCAATCTCTCAAATTCTCAGCTTTCTCCTGAGTGTAAATTTGAGTGAATATTGTCTGTTTTGAAAGCTTTCTCTAAATGATTACTTTAAAAGAGTCTTGGCCATTGTGTAGCCTACAGTCAGTACATATTACCTTGCTTTCTTTTCTTTTTTAAAGAATAATACTTGTCTTCAAAAATGTTATTTATAGGAGTATGTAACTGTAAGTGTATGCACACATGTGTGTGTTGGGGGAGGATACACACAGCTGTGTGCACTCAGAGTCTAGAAGACTGTGAGAGGGCATGGAATCCCGCAGAGCTGGCGAGAATTGGTATTTGAGAGCTTTCTGGCTTTTTAGGTGAGTTCTGGGGTTCTAACATGCCAGACTTCATGTTTTTGCAGCAAGAACTATTAACCATTGTGCTGCCTTTCCAGCCCTTTCCCATTCCCACGCTGTGCTAATAGTGTGACTGAAAAATACACCACACAGAGCTCAGTGCTCCATGTAAGAATCTGGTGTTGTTTGCATCCTTTAATTTGAATATTTATATTAGTTATTTATTGGTCATACTATAGATTGAATTCAAGACTGTGCATAGACTAGGATGTGTTCAACCACTGAATTACACCTCAGTGTTCAGATCAGAGAACAAGCCTGTCAGTGTTCTTGTATGGAGGCAAGAGAGGCTCACAAGGCCCCAGCCTTAACTTGGGAGCTGTTGACAGCTTATAAATCCTGATAATCAGTTTGCTTTAAGGTTATGATCCCTATAGGTTGACTGTGTTCACAACTATGGTTCTGTGGGGAGCACAAATTGGAGTCAATGGCTAATTAGCAAAATTAAAGGACTGGAAAGATGGTTCAAAGGTTAAGAGCTCTGCCTGTTCTTCCAGAGGTCCTGAGTTCAATTCCCAACAACAACATGGTGGTTCACAACCATCTGTAATAAGATCTTGTGCCCTCTTCTGGCCTGCAGGCATACATGCAGGCAGAAATATAAACATATAAAATACTGAAGGAAAGTACCAAGTTTATAGAGACTGAAAATTTGGTTACATGTTAGCATTAAATCACAAAAACTTTGTGCTCTATCTGATGGTCTGTGATAAGATCCTCTACCTTTCTTTCTTTTCTTTAATTTTTTTTAATTGTCTGCATGCCTGGACATACAAGCATGTGAGTGTAGGTACCTACAGAGGCCAGAAGAGGTTATTAAATAGCCTGGAGCTGGAATTAAAAGAGATAGTGAACTGCCCAGTGCAGGTGATGCAAACCAAACTCAGGTCCTCTAGAAGAGCAGCCAGCACTCTCTCTTCATTGTCAGCTGTTTCTCAGGTACAGTTTTCACCTGTTTGAGATGCAATACACTGAAGAGAACATTCAGTGAGTTGCTTCCTGGAAGTGCTCAGTGCATGGTAGACCAACAAAATGCTAGGTTTCAGTGAGTTCAGAGGAGATGGAATATACATGTTTTTTGGACATTCCTCTCACTAAATACCAAGGAAAACTATAGATTATACAAATCAGAGGAGCACAAGAAGAATTTGAGGACCAAAGAGACCTGAGCAGACCTGATGGGGGCCTTGAGATCTGAGAAGAATATAGCAGGGAAGGTTTAGTCTCTTCTTTCTGCATCATATATGACAAACTTGGAGCTGAAGAAAATGAAACCTGGAATAGCCAATGTTGGCTGAGAACAGACTAAAATCTAGAAAAACAAAACAATCCCCCATCATTCCCAGCACGAGAGGCTGCTGGAAACTAGAAATTGATGAAAAACTAAACAAAAGATAAAGAACATCAATACCACAGAAGTGAGGAGAGGCTCTGTTCTTCCCAGAGAACCACATGTGAGTAACGAGCAATGTTTATCATTTCAGGACCAGCCAGATGCTCTGCCTTGCAAAGGTCATCCCTATGTGTATATTTAAAAACAACAGAACCATAATAATTCAACTTTTTAAAGTTAAAATACAAAAAACAAAAAAGGAAGGAAAGGCATGAGGGGGAAAGGGGGCATCTATTGCTCTTCTCCAGGACTCCTTGCAACCCTATTATGGTATCTTGCCTGCTGCTGGGGCAGCAGCAGATGCGTAGGTCAATGCAACAGAAAGGGAACTCACACTAACTGATTTTAAAAAATGCTTAAAAGCAGTTCAGTGGAGAAAAATAACCTTTTGAAACCATTAAACTTTAATAAGCAAACCTTGGCAGAAAATCTTTGGCACCTAAGACTTGGCAAAGTGTACAAGATCCATAAAAATAAATCAGACTTCATCCACATCAGAAAGTGTTCCTCCAGCAGAGACAGGGAAACTTAAGAACAATGCTGGAATTATACTCAAACAACTTTTACAACCAAAGGACCATGTCCTGTGTGTGAACCCACCCTGAAACCTCAACAGTAAGTAAACAATTCGTTATCTTGGGATGTGGAAAATGAATTTCCCCCCAAAGGACCTTCAGATGGCAAATCACCATCTGAAAGATGTTTGGCCTCATTAGGCAGTGGAGAAATGCAAATTAAAATATAGGGAGAGATCAGTACATAGCTACAGGAATTCACAAGTGATAAACAGTGGAGCCACCAAGTGCATTTGGGATGTGGGGAAAGCAGTTCTCTTGCAAGTCTCAGTGAGAATGGGAACCTGTACCAACATCTGGAACTCATTTTGGCTGATTCCTTAAAAGTGTTTATGCCATCACCATATGGTTTGTGTATTATACTCTTTGGTATTCACTTAAGAGAAAAAAATTTCAAAGTATTTATACAAAAACCTTGATGCAATTTTACATCATTTTCATAACCAACAGCAATAAACTATAGGTAATCCAATTATTCTTCAATGAAGAATGAACAAAGTATGAGCACACTCTGGAACACTACTGGGAAAGAATACAATGGGAAGGGTAACTACAATGGGAGGGGATAAGTACAATGGGAAGGGTAAAGACAATGGGAGGTGGTAACTACAATGGGAAGGGTAAATACAATGGGAGGTGGTAACTACAATGGGAATGGGTAGCTATAATGGGAAGGGGTAAATATAACTTGAGGGGTAAATACAATGGGAGGGGGTAACTACAATATGAGAGGGTAAATACAGTGGGAAGGGGTATATGGTGAATGCCAGAGTACATGCTGCTCTGAATCTGCAGAGGACCATGCTAAATGAAAAAGACCAATCCACACTATTTACAGTGTGGTTTTATTTGTAACATTCATTATAGTAAGGTTATTGGATGAAGCGCTGTTTGGTAACTTCCCAGAATGAACATGAGTTTGAGGCCACGTGGATACTAAGTATTAAAAGGCAAATGGGGCATCCTGCAGTGAAAGATTTTCTGTTTTCACTATTTTAATGCCATTAACTTGATTGGCATGTTGTAGAATTTTGTGAGCTCTTGCTATCGGGGAACTCTGGAAACAGATTCCTAGAACCTCTTTGTGTTGTAATCTGTGTGTCTTTATGTGTGTGTGTGTGTGTGTGCATTTGTGTGGATGGGGGAAGTGGCCACTGGAAGCGAGAGGAGGGCACTGAGTTGCCACTTCTATCACTCTCAGGCCCTATTCCCCTAAAAAGAAGGCCTCTCAGCAAGGCTAGCAGCCAGCCCATCCCTCCAGCCCTGGAGTTAAGGCCTGCACAGCCACACTTTTGAGTGTTCTTGGATGTTGGAGACCCAAACTCAAGTGTCCATGCTTACACAGAGAGTGCTCTTGCCCCACATCCATAACCCTAGTCCTTTGTTATTATAAGGAAAATTGTACATGAGTCTATAGTTATTTCAAAATCTGAACAAAATGCAGGTATGGATGAGACATTTGCTTCATTATTTTTGAAAGCTTTTTATTATCCGTTGTCTTCAGACAAAGGCTCAATAGCCAATCCAATGTGACCAGAAACCTGAGCACTCCTAAAATATGCTGAGAAATGCTGCTCCGTCCTGCTCTTGATCCAGTCTGTGCTTTACAGACGTTAGGCCCTCAGGGCTCACACTCAGTACAAGGAAACAGCGGAGGTGGGTGCTTCTGTGTTCTAGAGAAAAGGAAGAAGGTAGCACCTTTGAAAGCTTCCTTCCACTTTCTAAAACTGACTTTTGCACACGAGAGAGCATTTAAAGCGAAGCTGTTAGGATGGAATCAGCTATGAAGTCACTTACTGCAGGAAGCAGTTCAGGAAGATTTGGAGATTTAGCTCAGAGAGGAGAAACTGTAGCAGGTTCATGTACCTGAAGGGCTGTTAGCTGAGACAAATAAGAGGCTTATTTTTCTGATACAAATAAAGAGCATTTCCCAAAGGAAGGCTCTAATGGATGATTTCAGGTGTTATAAGAAGTGATATTTTTGTGTGCATTGTGATGTTATCATTTAAATGTGTATTGTAGACAGGAACATATGTAATAATACAAAAATTGTCACCTATAGAAGGATCTATTCATTTCTCAGTTATGATATTTCACATATTTTAAATGAAGATGCTTTGTTGCTTAGGCTATTTTCATGCATGTATATAATGTATTAGGATTATACTCGTACATACTCCTAGAAGCCCCACCCAGACTCCCCACCCCCTTTCCTTGTCTTCTTCCTCTGAAATCGTCTCTGTCTCTGTTTCATTTTTACTTCCATGTCATCAGAAGGTGCATACTTTTATGTGTCTGTGAAGTCTAAGCATTTGTTGTCTGAGATGAATATATTTCACTTAATGTTATTTTTTCCCAGTTACATTCATTTACCAGCAAATGACATAACTGTTCTTCTTTGGGGCTGAAATATTTTCCATTATGAATTTGAATAAAGGTTTAGCATAAGAAAAAAATACAAGTGGGGTTCAGAGAGAAGCCAAATGGGTAGAGTACTTGCTGTGAAACCAAAAACTTGACCTGGGATCCCCAGAATTCCTACAAAGCCAGGCAAGACACTGTATAAAGAAACCAATCTTTTTTCATTTTACATACCATCCCAGTTACCACTCCCTCCCTTCCTCCTAACCCCTCCACCTACTCCCTCATCCTAACCCCTCCATCCATTCCTTGGAGTGAGTAAGTGACATATATTAGGTAAGGTTCAAGGCCTCCCTACTGTATCTAGGCTGAGCAAGGTATATAACCAAAGAAAATGGGTTCCCAAAAGCCAGTACAAGCAGTAGGGATAAATCCTGGTGTTACTGCCAGTGGTCCCTCAGTCTGCCCCAACCATAGAGCTGTCACCCACATTCAGAGAGACAAGGAAGGAACCAAACTAGACCTTAGACCTTTTATGTTTTAACCCAAGAATTTTTGTGATGAAATGAGAGGCTGGGACAAGAAAATCCTTGGAAGCAATCCTGGCGTGCAACACAGTGAACAATCACTAGACCGTTTGGAAGTGGGTGGAAGGTGAAGACTGACAGTTGGGGGGGGGGCTCTGATTTCCAACTCTTTCAGGGTCGTACATATATGCCTGTACTCCTGTGGGCAAATGTAATGTTTTATCAATAGGGAAAAACAACAGCAAATAAGAGTATATATAAATGGTTCCTTGCCACAACTGCAAAAGAGGCTTCCGAGCATAGTTGTTGGGGATCATCACTGGAGGCAAAATGCAACATCACCAGATGTTGTCAGTGCAAGTCAGTACAATGTATCAATGATGCTCGAAAGTTTGACTTTGTTTTGGACTTAGGAAAAAGTGCTTTCTTAGAGGCATTCCTGGCAAGTCAGGATCTCATTACCCATGATTCCTTTAGGCTGACTGTAAAGGATCTGGAAACATTAATTTATGGAATGATTGGGGCAGATGTACAAAAACAATCATGACAGCATCATTTCCCGCCCAGAAAAGCAAACTGTAATCCAGGGCTTCTCAAAATTGCTGGTCTCTGTTTCCAGTGACGCTTTCTAGCCGTATTCCATCCTGAATGAATTTGGGAAATGTCAGTGTTTACTATCTAACAGGCTCAATGAGACAGAAAATGATTCTCAAAGTCTTCCTGCAGTGTTTGGTGTGCAATCAATTCAGGCATGACTCTTCCAGATTACATCAAGAAAACTGCCACACTCAGGCAGTGTTAGTTCAAATTCACTGCCTCCACCCCAAAGCCTGGACTGTGGTGCTCTTTCTGAGCTAAGTGTGTGTTATACTAATGTAATTTCCTCTAAATTGAAACATTCCATGCTGGGAAGAGTCTCCTTAATAATCAGGAAGTAAATAAAATTTAACAGTCCCAGGAAGAAAATAAAACAAAAGACATTAGAAGTTTCTTCAAATTTCTGGGATTTACAGGGTCCCATTTCAGAGTTTTATAAACAAGAGCAGCTCCAGAAGAGACAGCTCTAACCAGACCGGGTGAGCTACCTGTGAGTGATGCAGAGAGATGCTCAAGGATGCAGCTTTTGGAAGTCATCCCAGTGATGGGTAGGCTTTTCAGCAAGTCATCCACCCTGTTAGTAATCCCAGGATGCTCCCTGATTCGCTCAGATAGATTTGGGTTGAATTGTTTCTTTGCTTTGTCTTTGGTGTCCAGTCTGGGGTAAACAACAGTGTAAAAACGCTGTGCTAGCTTATGGAAACTTAAAAGCATTTTGCTAAGATACCAAGACTATTTGAGGCACCAGACGATGTTTCCCAGGTCATCTGTCCTTTAAAAACTAGATACCCTGCATGCTTTAGAACGGGGTGTGGTTTAAGAAAACAAGCACTTTACTTTGATTTTCTGAACATATTCATGGCTTACATTGATAAATCCTATACTTGTACAAACAGAACATTAGCTAGTGGTGAATACTTTGGAACAGAATATGAACACAATTGCAGGAAATTTTAGACTTAAATCAATTCTCAAAATACATCTTTCTAGGAAATTAGAAATATGGATGACTTTTTTGTTTCTTCTCCCTCATTTCAAGCTAAACAAAGAAGGCATGCAAACTTTCTACTTCATATGTTGATTCTATTTGTAGAATAGAGAGAATATTTATTGAGTGATGCTAATATGTAAGCGGCATCCTACAGCTGTCAGTGGATAGTCAGTAGTTTATTTCTCACAGCACTGTCCCTTGTGGGTGATGATATTTTATGGACAGAATATAAAATCAGAGTGGTAGGTGGTGTAGCTAAGATTTGTATGCTATGCGTTTAAACACTACTGATCCTATACTTTGAATCTATGATTTAGTAAATGACTTTAGATGTTTCTTTTTCATGATACATCATAGGAAACTATTTTCTGCATAAGGTCAAAAGATGCGCACACAAACATACATATACACTGATACACATATATGCATATATACATACACATATAATGCACACACACCAAAAGAAAGCACGGTTTTTCTTTGTAAAGTGACATAAATCATGTCCTTTGACATTTTTATTTTCTTGGTTATTTTATTCTGAAAATGCTAGTCAATTGATTGTAAAATTGGTCTCACAGCTCAATATATTGCAATCAACAGATTAAACATTAACAGTATAAAAATATGAGAAGTTAGAAATTGAAAAGTTTTAGAAAAAGACAACTGAAACAAGCAATCATGTCATGAAGCCATGCAGGGAATTGTAAGCTTGCAGGGGATTTTGCTGGGCTGATACAGACCTGCCCTGTTCCTGTAAGCAGCTGAGGGAGACACCAGAGGACCAAATGTTCCTGTACAAGCAGAATGCAGGAGCTGGGCTTTCTGGAGTCTGTGATTTGGGATGGGAAGAGAGGAGGCTGTAACCTAGAGATCAGAGTCTCTAGCATAGTTGTGGCAGTGAGCTAGCAGAGTGTTTTCAGGCAAATAATTAATCTCTCAAAGATAAATTTCCTGCCTGCCTTACTATATAGGAATTGTATAGCAGGTGGGTGCTTCTGCTGCCTGAATCTTAGCCTCTCCTCTTTATGATTTTTGCCACTTTTCTAGTAAGTAGTTCATATAAGCTTGATTAACACATATGTAATTCACCTTCTATACCCAGTACTGTGACATTTGAAATGCTAGAACCTGTGAGGTACAACTTCATACTTTCAGAGGATCTGTTGAGCCAGAGGTCAATCTTCAACCAGTCAGTAAATCTCCCAGCTTTCTGTCCTTGGGCCTACAAATCCCGAGATTATTCTCTGCCTTTCCCAGAGTCCCCACACAATCAAGTACTGCTGTTTTCAGTGTCTGTTGGGTCTTGCCGGTTTTTTTTTTTTTTTTTTTTTTGTCCATGGATAACACGCCTCTGGCCTGGATTTAGCTTTCCAGGTTCTCTGACTATTTCCAGGATGGTCAAACCACAATTGTTGCTATCAGAGATGTGAACCACACTCTCTTATCAGATGAATCAGATACAAATCCCAGTCACAAGCCAGAGTGACACTGACAGAAGGAAAACAGAGGCACGAAGCTCAGTAATAAGAGGTGGGGATATAATGCTCAGTTTAAGTAAAAGGAAGTCAGGATTCCAATAGTGGACCCTGTTGAAAGCAACAGCTAGCCTTTATCCTTGCCCATGTGCCTAGTCACAAATGTATAAGATATTCTCAGTGACCTCTCAATAACCTGCGACAACATGAATTCCCGGGAAATAGAGGTGTCATTATCTTAGACTTATCTTGAAGGTTAATTCAAAAGGATCTCCTGAGCAAGGTTTACAATTGTGATTACATTCTTGAGTACATCTGTCAAATAGAATGGACAATATGGAGGAGTATTTGGAAGCATGCCATCCAAAGAAGACCTAACAAATTAGTTTGTCATTATTGGTGATGCTCAGACCATAGATATTG
>NW_026068175.1:1036094-1042166 GCF_014885135.2 Alexandromys fortis | reverse complement strand
GCATAAACAAAATAATTTGTTTATTATTGCACAGATCACACATTCTCACACCACCCATGCCTGATATTAGAATTACTTTTGCAAGGCTTTTTATGTGGCTACTACAATAATTGCCTTTCAACATTCACTGGCTGCCAAGACAGAATGTGAGTTTTATTTTTACAAAGGACTTTGTGGTTGTGAATGTTCAGTCTTGACTCAAGGCTTTGACAATGCACTTGGTCTTCACAGATGAGGCACAGAATGTCAGACCTGGGGAAGTTTCTTCTACATTATCTTGGCTCCATGTCAGTGCTGACTCTTTGGAACAGTCAACAATTTGTTTTTAAGTGTGATGATTCCAGTTTCTAATTTAAAAAAAAGAGTGATGAAAGCCAAGTCAGTGGTCAGACTGGTTTTGCGAAGAGCAGATGTTCTTTGCTTAGGTAAGAGATCAGTTCTTCCAAATTATCTTATGCCTTTGTAGCCCCCTCGGTTTATGTTACACATGAAGAGAATGACAATTGTCACATTCTCTTGAAATTGCAAAGGGATTGCCTAGAAGACATGTTGTGTTGTCTCAGTGTATAAAGTGTGTGCCTTGTAAGTGTATGAACCTGAATTCTATCTCTTATAATTCAAGTAAAAACATCTGGCTGTAATAGATGGACTTGCAGTCACAAAGCTTACAAGGCAAAGTCTGTTGGATCTCTATGCTCCCTTGGTAAGCTCCAGACCAGTCAGAATCTCTGTCTCAATGAAACAAGGTAGACAGTGCATGTTAAGCTCCACCCAAGGTCCTACTCTTTCTTCAACATGTATGTACACAAATGTGCACAAGAACACATGTAAACACACAAGCATTCATGCTCATTCATAATTGTCTGAAAGACAGAAGGTTTTGCAAATTGATCTTTTTTTCTGGAAGAGATTAGAAAGGTAAAACTTCAAAGGCAACAAAAGAGCTCTTCTGGGGGAAAAGCCTCAAAGAAGCAAAAGAAGCAGCAAGTAGACCCAAGAAGGTTCATTAAGGAGAAAAGAAAGGGAAAAATTCAAATAGTCATGAAAGCACCCACAGGAAGTCAAGAACATACACCTATTAAAAGGGACCAAATCTATGATATTCCAACAGGCTTATGGTTAAAAAAATGTATTCCCTGCTCAGCTGCTATTTTTAAGCTATTTTTAAGTTTTGAGGAGGTAGAGTCTGACTGGTAGAAATATATTACTGAAAAAAGGCCTGTAAAATCTGCCCCACCCTAATTTTAACATAGTCTCTGCTTCTTGGCATATCTGTATGGGAAGAGCTCTCTTTAACTAAAAATTTAACTTATTTATTACTTGTGTGTTTGTGTGTGTGTGTGTGTGTGTGTGTGTGTGTGTGTGTGTGTGCCTGTATGATTTATATGCTGTACCTTCCTACAGGTACCCATGGAAACCAGAAGAGGCTGTCAGATGCCTTGGACCTGAGCTGCCGTGTGCATGCTGGGAACGATGGTAACTGACTTGAGTTCTCTGTAAGTGTCTTAACTGCTGAGCCTTCTCTCTAGACCCAAAAGGAGGTTTTTTTTTACCCATCCCAGTCATCAGAACTTCCTCATGATGATGGATTGATGGTCTGAAAGTGAGCCAAACTGCTTTTCTTCCTCTTAATTGTCGTTTATTCTGTCACAGTGATGAGAAAAGGAACTGATGCCGCCGTACTCACACCACACAGGCACAAACCATGGCTTCAACCTGGTGGTTCTGAGACTCTTCACATGAAGACAGGGTCTCCTGAAATTCTTTTTCAAAACTGAGATGTTGGATACACTGCTCTCAGCAAAGGTCCTTGCTGGACTAGAGGCAAGTAGAGTGCTCTGGCCACTGGAAAACTGGCTACACTAATAGAGAGCTCTATCTGCATGCTCACGAGGGCAGCCCGGCTTAAATTCAGAGAGTCAAAACCAAACAAAACCATGTGATTGTGGGAGAGAGAGTCACTGGGAGCAGAGGAGAGTCGCAGGTGCTGGGGAGAGGTGTCAGAGTACAGATTGAGAGATCACAATGAATTATATACATGTATGAAATTGTCAATGATTACTTCTTTTTTTTTTTCAAATTTGGTTGTAATGCATAATTTGGCTATGGTGAAAACAGTAAAGATTTTCCAGAAGCACTGATGAAAGGCAGAAGCTTGAAGGCCTACAGATGTTTCATGACATTGAAAATGCAAATGATGCCAGCTAGAGGCTTTTGCTGACTAAAAGGAGAATATGGCGATTTACCAAAGCTAAAAAGATGCTATTTGTAAGTCATACCATGGAAAAAAGCCAAACACTGTTCAGAGAATTCCAAATTCCAGTAAATGTTTTCATGAAGAAAGAAAGCACCTTCGTTTTCAGTGTTTCTAATACGATTGAATTCAAGTGCACAAAGTCAATATTTTATAATTTTTTTGCATCGCCTTATATATTCATCAACAGAACGTTTTAAGATAATTAACTCATACCTAGCACTGGGTTTTGTGACAGCCTATTGTGTCTAAGAAAGTCATTGTCCCCAACATAGAATAATTCCATTCAAGCTTTTTTCATATGTGCATGTGTATATGTTAGAAAACTTCCCCAAAGTAGGTTTGTACATGACTTTTTTTTAAGGTGTCCAGTGTTACTCAATCTCCCTCTATAACCTCTTCGACTCATCCCTCACACCACTCCATCTAACCCTTCTTGCTCCTCTGTTGTGAGTCCTTCAACATACACTTGTATTATATCTTCCTTTGCTTGAAAATTCCCCTGTCCTCTTACCGACTTCAAAGAGTTCTGACTTCTAATATACTCCAAGCTAAGCACACACATGAAAAGACTCAAAACCAACACCCGTAAATGAGAATAAAAACATGTGGTATTTGTGTTTTGGAGTCTTAGATACCCCAGAGTGATTATTTCCAGCACCGTCCATTTACCTGAAAATTTCACAATTTCATTTTTAACAACTGAATAAATTTTCATTGTGTAAAGATACCACATTTGCATTATTCGTTCTCTAGTTGATTGACATCTAGACATCTAGACTGTCTCGATTTCCTGGCTATTGTGAATAAAACAGCCGTGAAATGGAAAAAGAAGCAGAATTGTAGTAGGATATATAGATAGAGTCCTTCGGGTATACACCGAAGAGTTGATTTGCTGCATCTTGTGGTATATCTATTTATAGTTTTATGAGGAACAATGAGTTTCCAAAGGTCCCCAAATTTTACAGGCTATTGGCATTGCTCTTCGTTTCCATCAAGAATCAGTGGTGACGCCTGTTGATGAAGACACCACACACTTAGATCACAGGACACTGAGAAATCAGTCTGGAAGCTTGCTCCTACTGGCTAGCTAGCCTTCATAGGGCTGAAATGTGATGTCCATGCTTCTAGAATAGAAAAGTAATCATTAATCTTAATCTTACCCGTCTGTAAACCTTGAGAACTGCAATAGTTAGTAACTTTGCAAGACATGCCCACTGATGCAATAATGTCATGAAATGTTGTGATAGTACCAACCACTTTCTGATTTTATCTAAAACACATTCTATAAGATAGAATTGATGCCTGGCATAATTAGCAGGATCGAGATCTATGAGTGACCAAGTAACAGGACCTAAGGGAAAGTCTATTCTGTTAAAGGAGCATACACAGAGTATTAACCAGACTTTTGGGGTTAAATGTAATGTACATAGATTAGTGCAGCCCTCAAAGCTCACCTGAGAAGCTTCTGTCTGCAGTAGATGATGATTGACACAGTAATCCACAACGTGCAGACAACAAGAGACAGGCAGTGCTCAGTGCCAAAAGGATAAATTATACCATGTCCCTCCTCCTTTTCTTGCAAGGCTGAGGCATTGCCTCAGAATATGGGGCTGAAAGATTATAGGAGCCAGAGGTAGTGGGAGACTGCAGCATAAGAGTATTTGTGGGGCACAATAGAGTGGTTGCAAGTTTGAACTCCGAACAGCTGTGTCATCACACACAGTGCCTGTACAAGTTCAAGCCAGCAAATATCTCAGCATGGATGGGGATGGGGGCTCAAAACCTCTTCTCTAACTAAGAAGTGATTAGCAATTGATGGTTTCCAGGAAAGCAGGAGCCAATTTCCTTCAGGTATTCAGTCCCAAAGAGTCTACCAACTATGTAGTAAATAATCCTACAGCCAGCAAGCCCTTTGTCCACTGAGTCATCTCCCCAGAGGTCATAGGCGCTTGCTGCCAAGTCTGATGACTTGAGTCTGATCTCTGAAACCTACATGGTGGAAAGAGAGAACTGTCCTCCTTTGAGATGTCCTTTGACGCATGCTAGGAGATGTGTCCTTCCCCCTTTCTCTCTTAGACAAATAAGCAAATTGAAAACAATGAACTTCTGTTACTAATTCTTAGCATTGATGATTCTTCAGCAAAAGGTATTTGTGTGCTCATCTCTAATCCATTTGGACTTGATGCTTTTTCTATAATTTGTGCTCTGGTGGAAGCTGCATATTTTTAATGTCTCTGCAATGCCCCCAATTTGCCATTTTTACTGGAGCATTTGCATTTACGTGATGTGGCACGAGGTGTCTTAGCAGATAACGTTCATTTTCAGATGCTGCGATCTGACCATCAAAAAATGTCTGCTGGGATTTAAATGTAATCACATGTTTCCTTCAATGAGAAAGACACAGAGAGAATTTATTCAGAGAATTTATAAAATGACCAATGAGAACAGAGATTGGAGTAATGTGCCCAAAGCCCAGGAAACACTGCTCATCTTCTCAAGGTGAAGCAGGCAAGGAATAATTTCCTTCTGGAGTTCCCCTGGGAGGGTGTCTTTGCTAACCTACCATCTTGATTGTGGCAAAATAGCTAATTTGATTATATTGGTATCTGCAATCAGAGAATCCAATTTCATTTTTCCTGCCATAGACCTTGTATTGATTAAAAAAATTCCCAGGACACTGATATACTTCACTTCTATATTTTGAATATTTTCTCCAAGTGTCTTTTCACTTATTGAGTTAAATCAACCTCACAAATAACTATTGAGAAATGACTGAGTACAAAGTGTGTGGGACTGTGTGTGTGGGACTGAAGATCTAGGTAGGTTGAACATGACAAGGCCTTTGTGTTCTAGTTGCTCTTGCACTAACTGAATGGGTGAATTGAGTGGACACGACACTGCACAATCCTTCAAGTTCTGGGGCTGGAGGGTTAACAGCAGAGTATTATATAATGTAATTTTCCCTGGCTGTTAAAAATAAGGTTACACGCAAATGCACAGAGAAACACAATCATACACAGATATATGAAAGATGGCCATCATATGAGACATTGTTCAGACATTCTCTGAGATTAGAGAATTACAGTGTTAATTTTAATCTTCACCTTGATTTGTTTACCAATATCCTGATTTTAAATAATAAGAAATAAAAGAAGGTGTTTTATGTTAAATGCTGTCTGGGATCTATGCCAGGTAGAAGTAAACTCCAGACATAAAAATGACACAGAGAAGGGAGATCTGATGAGCTGATATGCCTCCCTGTGGAAGATGACAAACACAAGAGCCACACGCGGCTGCCATCAATCAAAGGGAATGTCATGACTTCAATATTGATTTTCAGGTGGGATAAAATTTATCACTAGATTTAGCATGCAAATTCTGATCTCCAAATATTATAGTGTGAAAAGAAACTGCCCTGGATCTGAACTATTGTGAACATTCCAAAAATGAAACCCGGCTTTGGCTTTGTTCCAGGGTAAAGTGAATCATGAGAGGTAAACAGAGCATTCCAGGGAACGGGTTACGTTCCTCCCTAGAGTGCGGATAGAATGAAGCAAGAATTGTGTCCTCATCTATGGCTTCCTGTCCCACCCTGGCACACAAAACAGTATAAAAACACACTACCAGGTGTTCTCCTGGATCCTGCACTGCCTGCCCCGTCCTTCCTTCTGTCCCTGGATCACTGGGCTACCAGGTGGCCCTGTTTAGGTGCTGAAGAGTTCCATCTGGACGGGTGAGTGTGTGCTATCCAGGGGCAATAGTCCCGGAAGAGAGCACACACCCCCCTCCCCCAGCTCCTTCTGCAGGGCTGTCTT